>NW_009924361.1:52886-63264 GCF_000696875.1 Nestor notabilis | reverse complement strand
GCCTCAGTGTGTGCTCGCAGTGGCGTGCTCCGGCGGCCCCCCCTGCTGGCCCAGCAGGGACTCGCAGCGGGTCTGTGGTGGCACCGGCCCCTTCCCACAGAGACCCTCGCAGCCCCCTCGCTGCCAAAACCTGGGACTCTGCACCAGAGATGCCTGGAAAAATCAAGCGTCCTGGCTCCAGACTTGCTGCTGGATTGTCCCTACGGCTAACTCGCGTGAATGGAGCACTTGGTGCTTGGGTGCTGCTGGATCGGCCTCTGGCAAGTAAGCAAATGGCGTCTTGGATTGATTGCAGCTTGTGGTGGTACTTTTTGCTTGACACCAGAGATATAATTCGTTCAGCCTGAAAGGCGAAGTGTTATATCCTAGCAAGGTCGCTGTGTTACAGCTGGTACCTGAGGAAGGCACCCTGGTTGCATTGTGTTGCTCTGCTGGAGGAATTAATCTTGAAACTGCAAATACTCCTTTGCAGAGGTTGGGTGTATGGAATAAGATTAATCTGTCAGGATCCTTGGTTCCTTCTTGGCAATGCCTGTAACAAGGTGTTGCAGGAGGATGAGGAAGCAACTGTGTGGTTGGGATCTGCTTATTGACAGCAGTAAACCCTGCAGATGGGAAACCGGCCAGCCTAGAGCAAACAGCAGCAGTGCCAGTGCTTGTTTAGCTGCATCCACACAAGAACCAGCAGAGCGGCTTGCTTTCTCCCCTCCTCACTGCCACATTGATGCCCAAGTAGCTGTTAAGGGTGAAGGACTCCTCTCCCTCAGCTCTCCTTGTGTGGCAAGCAGGATGTGACCAGAGCAGCCAGAGCTGCTGGCTGTTGTCCTGCAGCACGCTGAGATGCTGGTAGGGCAAGGAGAGCCTCTGGAGACAAGATGGCTGATGTTGGCCTGTGCCCAAGGCTGCCAAGAGCACCAGAAGTAGCTGTGAGGTGGGGCAGGTCGTGCCCAGCCTACAGAGCAGTGTTTGTGTTTCCGAATCTGGTAAGGAAAGTTTTGGTGTTGCGAACTGCAAGCTGTCTGCAGACCATGGCTTGGAAACTCTTGTCATACACTAATGAGCTGTTTGGAGGTTGTTATGTTTGCTAGCAAAGCGTTTTTCTGGTTGGCTTCCTAGTCTATAATCTGTGTAGTTTGTGTTTGATTGCACTAATTGCTTTCAATAGGCATAATTTGTCAGTCATTCTGTGGCAGGTGCATAGTCAGATTGAGGAGGTAAGAATATGTGGGCAAGTGACACTCCTCTGGCTTTGCTGTTTCTTGTTAGTTCTTCTTGTAAAAATTAGAGGGAGGAAATCAGTTTGAAATTTGTTTCTCTTCATAGGTTTTGTGTTGCTAGGTGGTCACCATAGGTACTTTCAACTCCACATTTGAAGGAACAAATGTAACTGTTTGCTGTATTAAACTGACCCATTCCTTCTGGAATGAGTCCATCAGTATTTCAGAGCCATTTTGTTACTTAAGGTTCTATAAATATTCCTGTGTTTTCTGGTTACATTCTTGTTCTTGGACTTCAAGCTAGAACTGCTTTGCTAATGAAAACTGTGGGACATATACCTCACTGATTTGGCCACATTTGGTTATAAAGACCATGGCAGTTATACTGTATCTCCAGTGCCTTAGTCCACAGAAAATGCTGTTTCCTTTATGCCACTAAAAATTCTGAGGCGTGGAGGGGAAGCCCAGTATGAAGGGAGAAGTGTCTGTGGCACAAAGCCACTTTCTTCTCTCCTGCTTTCCTGAGAACCTTGAAGCTTGTGTGGAAAGACCTCACCAGAGGCCAAGTCTGTCCTCTGTTGCTCCACAGACGTTAGAAGAGCTGGTTCTCCTCAGACCCAGTGAGTGTGCTAACACGGTGAATCCCGCTTTGCTCTTCTGTCTCGTATTGGAGCTGTACAGCGGGGAACGGCAGGTTCATCGGTGATGGCTGGCAGTGTTTCTGACATGGGAATCTGAACACAGTAATGTAGTAGGAATTGAAGGAGAGGTGAAAGTTTTTTTCCCTTTAAAAGAAAGGGCTATAAAAAGATAAGCATAAAAAAAGAGAGCCAACTTGGGAATAGTCAGGGGATTTAAAAGAGGGCAAAATGAAATTTGATTTGTTACCTTTGAACAGAGGCAATATGATTACTGGATGTAGATAAAGCACGAAAGGAGAGAATTTAGAATGTTCTATTTATTGAAATTTCTATAATTTGACTAGATAGCTTCTGGTGATTTCAAGGTCAGAAAGTTTGAGGTGCTACTGTCTTAGGCGTTCTAAAGGAAAATAACTTGCAGCAAAACTGTACATGATCTGAGATGTAACACAAAACAGAATGATCCCCAGGATCTATAGACTTAATTTAGAATGCATAAGATTTACCAAGGAGCATTTTACTGTTTTGCTAAAATGAAGAGCATATTGTGTGTGTCTTCTAATTTTTAAGGGGATTTATAGATTTTTTTTTTTTTTGGTAACAATTACTCTGCTCTCTTAGTCTGAGATTTGGTTGAGTTCCAGTTTTATGGCTGTTGGTTTTCTAATTCGTTAATGGGTCACAGGTATATGATGAACATCTCAGTAGGTTTGGTTTTGATTCACCTGGGTATTTTTTGTTGTTATTACCTTTTTTGCAAATGAGTATCACTGAAAATACTGACTAGTTAATGGAAATAAAATGTTTTGTGGTTCAGTTATGTCACCTCTTTTCTATCGTATTAATGGTTTTGTTTTCTTTTTCTGTTCATTAAGTTAGCTCTTCTCCAGAAGAAACTAATTCAAAGTGTAATTAAAAAGCACCCTTTTCTTATGACAATACCCAGCTTGGTAAATATTAGTATATAGGGTCTTATGCAAGCTCTGTAAGCAGTTTTGTGTAGCAATTTTTTATTATTTTTCTGAAGAGATTTTTCCATTAGTAAAAATTTAAAGCATTTTCTGACACTATTTTTTAGATTTGCCATGTTCATTTTCATGTATTACAAATATATTCATTTGGAAAAATAGTAATTATTAAAACATTATAACAGCAGCTGATTTTGGCAGTTAACTTGCTTTTTTTTTTTTTTTTTTTTTTTGAGAGAGAGAGATCTGTTTTCTAATGTAGTTTGTTTTCCTTTGCCTTAGGCTGGAGAATTAATTCTGTTATGATGGGGCAAGGAGTCATTTGCTTAGGCTGTCACAAGGTTGTGAAGCAGTGAAAGAGTGAAGCAAGGGGCAAATAAGAAATTGTGCTGTATCTTGGAACATCTCCATTGTAAGGCTCTGTAATGCATAGGATCTATAATATGTTACTAAGAAGTGGGAATTCGGGATGAGTGCCTGGCTTTAATGGAAGAAACCACCATGTTTTGATGAAGGCAGTGGAGACACTCATGGTCTCTTGTAATTATTCAGTAATGTTGATGCATGGCCACATGATCAGGGATAATAAAATGCCTTTCTGTGAAAGGCAGAGGTTTTTATAGGTAAAACATGCAGTGATATGAGTAATGCTTTCTTCTTCATCTTATGTTGCTGATCAGATGCTTGTGTCATAATGCTGTGTTTTGCTTTGCATCATGAAGTGCTTCATTTCAGTTTTAGTGCCAAGAGTGATAAAGACAAATTGCTTTCAATGGAGCCTGTTCTAGTGGATGTAAAGTACTTCTGTTTTGGCAATAGGAACTAGCACCAATACTCGTATGCATGCAATAGTTCTTTTGTTACGGTGGACGTGACTTTCTTCTTGTTGTTCTAGGTCACAAATGTAGATTTATATCAGTTCACAGTTCTTTTGCAATGCTCACTTTTCATTGAGGCTTTTGGTTTTATCCACCATTTCCTGAATGAGCCTTCCCCCCCTCCCCCAAATAATTTGACATATTTTTGAAATATTTGTCTTTTCCAGTTCATCTCTGTGTTTAAAAATAGAGAATTGTCAGGCATCATTAAAGCCTCTGACACCATGAAATTTTAACAGATGTGATACTTGAGAGGCTCTCAAGTGGGCAGCGATCATTTGTCACACGATACTTTTTAAGACCTGCATTATTATTCAGTAATTAAAAATTCACAGGAGTGAAAAGACACCCTTTGTAAATATTGTACTCTCTTCTTCATTGTTGCTCTGTTTTGTTTTTTCGACACAAGAATTTTCAAGGTGGCAGTATCTTTTCTGTAGAATGGGTGGTAACGGTAACAGTAACTGTAGGGTGATTCTCTGGTGCCAATACATGAGGTGAGGTAGGCAAGAGATGAGTGTTTAAGGAAGTGGCTGAGCTTGTTGGGTTGAGCACACATGGTCCTCTTCTTAACAATGGGGAAAGAAAGGAATGCTTGTAGTAATGTGCATATTTTTCTTGTTTTCATCTCTGAGAGTTGACTCTATCCTGATAACTCATTTTTGAGAAAAAGTAGAGCTAGCTGGGCCGAATACTAGGGGTGTGAAAAGAAGGTGGTTTATTGTTTCATTATTATTACTATTTTTCCTCTAGTTTCTACTGTATGACAAGCTCTTTCCTTTTGCTTACAGCCTTGTGCTGATCTCTTTCTACTATCCAGGAGTCTTCAGATTTCTTCCCAGGTGATGATTTCTAAGTTACAGCTATGTTAGTTTTTGACTGACTCTCAGAAATCACTACTGTAGTACATAACTCAATTTTTTTTACTTTCTGACCTGACTTTGAGTCATCTGCTTTTACTGTTTCATGTAGAAAAAAGACATTTCTTCAAATGTCCCGTAGAAAACAACACATGTACAGAAAAATGAAATAATAGCCAAGTATGGCAAGACAGTGGTTTACAGTCTTTCTTCATAAGGCTTATTTGTAAAAACATTGAGGATAGAAATGACTTCTTATGAATGGAGAAGGCTGAAAAGGAGTAGCTGTGTATGTCAGATCAATACATACACCATCTCATCCCTTGTCAAAATTTATTTACACTATGCTTTAGGAAAAAAAAGTGAATGTGGGTGAGTGATGCTCTCAGATATGAGTGACAAATGGTGTTTTCAACAGTGTATTAGAGTCAGGAGTAGTGAGATGGGGCAGAGTTTATGGTCATGGAACTATATACGAAAAACTTGTAAAATATTAAGGATGATTTTTTGGGTTATTTCTCTCCTGTTCTTCTAGGGAAAAAAAAATCTCTTGCAGGAGTGGAGCAGTCTGTGAAAGATTTGCTTTGGTATCATCTCAGAAGAGAACTTGTACTAGCATTATATGTATTTCAGCTGAATGGTTCGTTGAAGCAGCTTTCTTTCTGGAAACACCAAGTTTTAGTAGTAGTATGTTTTAGGGATCGTAACTGAAACTTAAGATAACTGCTACGTAGATGTTTACTTCTTTGTTCCTAAACATGCATGTTAAAGGAGACTTAAAGAAAGGCATCTTGGATTAATGGATTAAAGGCATCTTGAGCTAGGATCCTGTGTTTTAGTGAATGTTGCATTATAGTTGTCTCTCTGGCCTGCATGAGCTGTAAAAATTGTAGATGAACCTGAGGAAGAACTATGTTAGGGATCCTGTTTTTATTCTGGAAAGTAGTATTCTAGTTTGGAGAGCAGCTGTGGGACAAGCACTGTAAGAGACAGGTTAGTGAAACTTTGTCTTCCATGTGTTCCACTTATGCTCTGGTTTCATTATTTCACCATATATACTTAGTGGCTAATGTGGCAGGTATGTGTTAGCTGTCCATCTCTGAAAATGAATGTTAACACAGTGAATGGTCTTTAAAATGTATTTGCTTCATTTGCCTGAAGATTCTGGGTGGCCAGAGATTGTCTTAATCTCTTTCTTGATGTTCAAAGCAGTTTTTCTTTCCTTTGTCAGAATGGTGAAACGCCCAAATGTTTACTTTTCCCTTAAAGGTTAGGTCTTGGAGGTTGGGTCTTGAATATTTTGGGTTTTCTCTTCAGATGGAGTAGCAAGGCACTATTTCAGGGGTACTAAGGGGAATATGTTGTACTCATAAAGGTGGAAAATTATTTTAGAAAGCTGATGAGGCAAACTGGTAGAAAGTAATTGAGCACACACCATATAGAGAAAAGCTGGTTAATCAGGGAAGAAAACGGAGAAAGTACCATTTTAAAAAAGTAAGAAAATAAATGAGTTTGAGATGTAGCACCTGTGTTGTCAAATGCTACATGTTTTTTTCCAGGAGATTTTGTATTCCTGGCTGGATGAGTGGCAAAAGAATGCAAAATAAAATTGAAATGTCGACAACGTTCTCCTGTATTATAGCCTGGTATTTCTTTGCCTCTTAACTCCTCAGAAACTTCTAATAACCAAATAGAATGGTTCCAGTAGTGTAGGGTTGTTGAAAATAAAAGGACTTTTTTTACAGCTTGTGTTGGATCTACTTCAGCCAGAAAAGCTAATATTAGCTGTTTTATGGGATTGTTATTTGAAACTCTATATGCTGACAGAATAAATATCCAGGAGGTGATGTAATTATGTAAATATTTATATAGGCAAGTGATTCAAATGTACAAACTCAAAACATGAACATTTTTAGTTGATTTCTTGGTGAAATAGTTCAGGTTGCTGCTGGGGGTTGCAGATACGCTGTATAGTAAGGAATGCCTATTAGACCTTTGTATTTGTGAATGTAGAAAGTAGTGTTTGCTCTGATAATGGATTTGTGTCCGTGTGAAAGATGTACTGAATTGCCTTCATTGTGCTTCTGTTCCTCTGAACCTATTCATGTTTCAAATAATAAAAAAGGCATTGTGAGAGCCAAACACTTTCATGCCAACATAACTATTTGAAGAAGATAATCAAAGCTGTTTGTTCTGCTTTACTGCTTTTGCTTTGTCTGCCGTTCAGGTCTTCATTATGAAGCAAGATGGTGTCAGAAACATCATCTGTAGAAGAGGTAAAAAAAAAAAAAAAAAAAGCCAGAATAAATTTGGGACTGAAGCACCAGTGGCATTGATTTTTGACTAGCTGGAATATTCTTGAGTGTGCAGTGTGTTCTCTGTATGTTCATGGACTGTGTCCTACAGACTACGGCTGTCATCTTTAGAAAAGAAATATATGGAATCCTTAACTCATGATTGTATCTCTTTCTCTCTCTAGACGTATTTTCTTGGACTTAAACTTTGTAGAAAAAATGAGATTTTGATTTTCTTATTATAATACTTTCATGTAAAAAAATGACAACTCTGTTTTGTCTGTAGACCCAGAATTGTTACTTAAACAGTGCTCTAATAATGGTGGGTGAAACCTTCTGCAGAGCAGACCCATAAAAATTATTTATATGGCAAAAAGCAGAAGTGACAGTGAAGTGCTAAGAGACAGCCTTTGCTGACAGTATAACTGTTCTGTTTGGTTTTTTTATGGGGAGAGGAGAGGGTTGTGTGTATGTGTTTGGGGTCTTTTTGTTCGTGGTCCTTCAGCTTTTTGGTTAGCTGTCAAAAGAATGGGTCATATGGTAATGAAAGATATTAATAATAAATGGCTAGAACATTTATATGAACAAGAAATAAATAGGACACCCTTCTGTATCCTAGCTTGAAAGTTGTCTTTAATTCTGATTGGCTATGGAAAGATGTATATAAAGAAAGGTGGGTTAGTTTTTCTGGGGTTTTTAGTTTGTTTGTTGGGTTTGGTTTTTTTTTTTTTCAGGCTTAAGCTATTTTTCTCATTAAATTTAATGCAGTATGAGAGCTTTCATATAAGAAGTACTTGCAGTCACTGAAACTTTGAATAAAATTATGTTGAAATTGATTTGGCTTTTTATACTTGAGTTGAAAGAGGGCATCTGACTAGCTCTAGGGATTATTTTGTGGGGAGGGGAAAAAAACCCAAAACCGAACAAGATAAAACCCCAGACCAAGCAACCTAATACCCAACTGTAACCTGCTTTTGGAACACGTAGTTCCTGAAGCTGCTGTTGGAAGGAATAATGGTGGTTGATTTTTACATACTTTTTTTAAGGTAAATTATTGGAAATTTAGGAATCTTTTGATAATGCCAACTTCTTATGACAGTGCCTGGCATGATTCAGTATGTTAGCCCTGGCTTGAGAAGGTACTTAAGGTGTGCTTAGCATTAGCTTGTCTCATAGAATTGTGTTGTTGGATTGCAGCCAAACTATTGGCCATTTTGTAGTACTGACCTTTTGCATGGTACAGATACGAGTGTTTTGCATATTGTTAAGCTGACAATATTCTAATGCTCATGGTTTTGGTGATTTTTGTGGACGATTATAGATGGTATCTGGAAAGCTGGACAAATAATTTATGATGTCTCACTAAATGCCAGTTAATATTTGTGCTGTTAACATCTGTTACATTTTAATTTCTCATTTCCAACTATCTTGGAAAGAAAAGGTGTCAGTAGTTGTAGCTGAAATTTGATTCCTAAACCTCACATTGGATGAGGTTGATGTTCACATATAAATGACTGAAGGCCACAAAATAGACTGGCTTTATAAGCTGAGTAGCAGATACTTAAGAAAAAAACCCAACCAGTCTGTTAATTACTTTGAGCCAAACTATAATAGTGCTTTATTGAAATAAAACACTTTTCTATTTTTTTTATTTTAGGAAATGCTTCCTGAAATAGTCAAACTTGTAGTATTGAGGTGAGACATGAGGCAGTATAAAAGCATTGGGGATTGAAAGGAAAGGGTTTGATGGTACTGGAATATATGCTGGACATTAACCAAAGGCCATATACAGTTATTCCTGGTGTGGTAATAAATTCCAATGCAGTGGTTTCCTTTCAATATTTAGCAACTAATTGTTTCAGATTTCACAAAACAAAATGGCATTTTAAATCTATTGGTTAAGGCTTGCCACACGATAGCTATTGAATAGCCTGAGGCAGCAGGTGGAAAAGAGAGGATAAATAAAAGTTCTGTTACTGTAAATGACCATGCACTTAAGTTCTTTAACTGAAATACATAATATTTCACCTTTTGTGTTTTCTTTACAGTAGTATTATATACAAAGTTTTATTTTTAGGTAGAATTCTTACGTGGGGCGAGTCTCCCTCTCTGGAGACATTCGAATCCACCTGGACACATTCCTGTGTTACCTGCTCTAGGTGGCCGTGCCTTGGCAGGGGGGTTGGACTGGATGATCTCCAGAGGTACCTTTCAGTGCTAACGATTCTGTGATCAGTATTTGATTAGTGTTCATGAAATAGCAGGCTTGCTAACTGGTAGATCAGCTGCACTGGTAAACACTAGATAATTCTTTTGGTTTTAGAGTGCAGATGTGTTGACCTTTTGAGCCTGTCACAAGTAGCAGTGCAGATGCCTGGGGTGCTTAATATGTATGTGTGTCCAGCCAGTGTTTTTAACCTTGACTCTGTGTGAAACTGGGGTGCATTGCAACTGTGCCCCAGCACTTGTATTGCATTGGTGCAAATCACGTACTGAAGACTCGAGATGTGAGAGAACTGTATGTAGGGAAGGGCAGGAAGGACCAGAGGTGTGAGGTGGAGACATGTGTATTTGTGTTATGAGGATGAAGTGGGTGATAAAAGTTGTATGTGATATTGCATACTGCTTGATCTAATCACACTGCAGACAGGAGGAACTATATGAGGATGGTTTGAAATTCCAGAACTCCTGCTTATACAGGTCAGAAATAAATTTCCTCTCTAGCCCCAAATTAACTGATTTGTTAGTAGCAAGGTCTAGACTTAATATTATATTTTACTTAGGATTTTTTTTCTCCCTATTCTAATTACTGTAATTTGGAATTTAATTTGCCAAAATACTCACTTGAACAGTAAGTTTTGAACATGTAGTTATGATGTACAAGAATAAATGTTAGACTACACCTCGAGTTTTGGCTGTGTGATGCCAAGTTACATATTTGCTACTGAAAGATACAAGAAGCGATAGATATGATGAAACTATCAACTACATCTTAAGAAAATGAAGTTTTCTCAAATGCTTCTGAAAGAAGGCTGAGAAACAAAATTTATAGACCCAAAGCTTCGTGTACAATAGGGGTGAGAGATGACAAGGTAAATTAGAATTACTTTTGGAATAAGCAATAACATACTGCTGATTACTTCTTTTCTCTTTGTTTTCTTCCAGTATTTAACTTGTAATACGGATGGAGTACTGAAGAACACCCTTTCCTCCCGTTCTGTTTTCTTTCAGAATTTTTTGATACTTTCAGCCATTGCTGGTTCTCAGAATTGTATGAACTGAGGACTTGACCTTCCTTAAGTAAGCACTTGTTCACAGCAGTTAGATCGTATGTCTTGTCTTTTCCACGTTAGTCTTTAAGTCCCCATACTTCTGGCAAACCAGTAGGACTAGATTTATTTTTTTTAAGAGCTTTTTGTTGTTTGTGCTAATGGGAAATAATGAGTTTATCAACACCATGTGATTGACAACAGTAATATAGATTATTTTGTGGTGACAGATGAAATTCTGTCACAGTTCA
>NW_009924361.1:23280-52840 GCF_000696875.1 Nestor notabilis | reverse complement strand
CCCCCACCCCCAGTCTCATTTAAAGGAAATACTATGTGGTGGTTGTGAAAAAGAGATGAGCAGTGTTTAATTCCTGAGAAAATCTAGGTTACTTTTCTTGGTGCTTATTAAACTAATTGCTGTTCTTGGATTGGGTTCCAGGACACTTGTATGGTGACTTTAATAAGCTGAATTACAGAATCACAGAATCATAGAATCGTGGCATGGTTTGTGTTGGAAAAGACGTTAAGATCATGTAGTTCCAACCCCCCCTGCCATGGGCAGGGATGCCTCACCCTCGACCGTGTCGCCCAAGGCTCTGTTCAACCTGGCCTTGAACAATGCCAGGGATGGGGCATTTACCACTTCTTTGGTAAATGCTCTAATTTGGTTAATGTCCTAATCTTTCTTAAAATGACTTTAGGGAACCTCCGAGTTCCTGTGTGTTCTCAAAGGTTCTTAACTCATATGATGTTTTGAGTGACGCTATATGTGTGTTTGTGGTTTTGTTTTGCTGTTTGTGGTGGTTTTGTTGTTTGTTTGTTTTTTGTATATATACACAACATAATTAAATAATACCAACTTCTATCTTCATCTCTTCCTGTCAGTGAATCAGATACACAAAGTGTGAGTTTTGAGCTTGTTTTGGTCTGATAGAATTATTTAATCTTTTAATCCTAAATCATAGAATCATAGAATAGTTAGGGTTGGAAAGGACCTTAAGATCATCTAGTTCCAAACTGAGAAGAAATACAGTCACTGTTAGTTTTTTTCCAGAAAACAAACATGTTGTTAATTTTCCGTGGAAATTATTTATTTGTAGGACTATTGACCATTACGTTTCTTGAATGACCACTGAGAGGTGCTTGTATAGACTTTGGGGCTCCAGAAGATGTAGAAAGGTTAGAGGTTTTAATCGCACTACTAGCTGTCTGCAGTAATGAATTAACTTGCATCTCTCATGTGCTGAAAATGAGGTTTATGTTTCAAGAACTACTCAGCTGTGGAGCAGATAATGAACTGAGCAGTTGTAAAATAAGTAACTAAAAAAACCCTGTCGTTCTGCTAAACCTGCAGTTTGCCTGTCGTCAGGCCAAGGATATGTGAACAAAAAAATGTCCTTGGTTTAAAGAGGTGCACTTGACAGAGAGGAACAAATAGTCAATTTATTGCTTCTGGATGAATGTATTCTGAGGTTTTGCTTATCATAGTAATAACAGGGGACCCTTCACACCCCACACCCCCCCCCTCCCCCCGCTTCTGGTTCATAAAGGAAAGACTGTTATCACTCACAACCTTGCCAGCATTTCAGGTACCTAGAGTTGAGCTAGTTTGAGCAGCAGGAGCTGATAAGCAGCTCTGGAGGTATGCCAGCAAAAGATTCCTCCCTACAATCTGCTATGCCAGTGCTGTCTCTGTGCTAGATAAAGGCCTTCCCCCACAGATCGATCAGCTTCATCCCTAGGGAGAAGCAGCCAAATCCATTAATTATTCCCATTTCCTTTGCCAGGGAAAACAAGTGCAATAGAAAAAACATCTATTTCAAATTTTATTTTTAATGAATTCATCCATCATTATTTTAAGAGGTTATTTACTTAATGTTCCATTTATTTTGGACTGACCTCTTTAATGTTAGCTTCTTTTAAAACATTCATCAAAATACACCTAGCGCTAAGTGCATTGCATTCTTTCCTTACCACGCACTTAGAACCATTTTTGTGTTCATAAACCTGTGTTTGACATTACTTTACATTTCTGATCATGCTACCAACAATGGTAGAGATATGAAGAGAGAATTTGGGATTAGTAGGTAAGTCTTTTTGGAGGCAAGTCAGGCAATCTTTTTCTGAACTGGGGTATTCATCAAGGTGAAGCATTACACAGAGATGTGGTTGGTTGCTTTGTTTTCTTGTTTTAAATATGGAAGAAATAAACTAGGATGCACTTTTGTGAAGGTTTTGTAGATGTCTTATGTTATTTCCCTTAGGAAAAACTTGTTCATCTACTACTGCATTTTGTTACAGTCAGTTTTCTTGACATGCCTTTGCACTTAGTGGATGGAAATATGAAATGCAGTACATAAGAACTTCCCATAGCTAAATGGCTGAAATGTTCACCAGTGAAGCAAGATTTATATTTATTTCTGTCAATAGGGATAAAGGTGGCTACAGTTGTTGTAATATGGTAATGCTGACCTTTTTCTGCCCACTGTATCAAACTTCTTTTCATGATCAAAATCAAAGCAAGCTTTGCAGCAACAGAATCTGCTAGTTACGTTGAGATCCTTCAGCCTGCTGCCAGCAGTGCAATCTGGGGGGAGGAGGTTGCAGAACTATGCAGTTTATGTATTATCTCTGATATGTATTTGTATATGTATGCCTGCTATTATTTCAGTAGGGAAAAATAACTTTTACTGATGTAATTTTTTTCCTCTAACAGGATAGGTTTGATTTATTATGTCACAATTAAGCTTATCTTTTGGTGGACCCTGTTAAGCTCTGTGGCTTGGCAGATGGCTGGGTGCAAACAATAGCCATAGACTGTAATAAGAAAGTCGGAGTGGAGGAATTAACCCCTTGTATTTCATCTTGGTTTACTTACTGAATTTAATAGTGCTTTTAATACTTAATTCTAAATAAGACTGAAACATAAAATTGGTTTGGCCAACAAAAATTGCCTACTGAGATTGTCTGCTTCTTGCTAATTTAAGAGTTGGTCACCTCATCCCCATGAAACACAATGCGCTTTTATCCTTTCTCCTACAAAAGATACTTAGAGATCTCTGAGAGCAACAGCTGGTAGCCCTCAAAATAGAGTGAAAGCTGAATGTGGGATACAAAAATAGCTGTACGGAGCTCCCAGAAACAAGGTTGATGACTAGCAATAACGTTCCTACTTTCCGTCTTACCTGTGAGGAGAGTTTGTGATGAAGCTACCAAGAAATTACAGCTTGAACAAAAGTAGATATAGATGGTTCAAGATGGTGTCAGGCAGCACTTTTGATTGACTTCTCATCTCTGAGTTTTAGGAAAACGTTCCTTTAATATATGAGAAACCAGACTATGCTAACACTGCAACAGCTGCCAAGGTGTGGTAGTGTTTTTTCTTCTAACTAGAGGTTGCATAGATTTTATAATTTGCATTAATTCTGCATCCTCCTTTGAAAAGTTGCCGTTATGTAGCAGTTCTCGTGCTTTGCCATGCAAACTATCGTCAGAAATTATTCAAGGCCACACTCCTTTGGCAGAGAAAGCTGTCCTGGAATTCAGACCTTCAACCCCACAATGCTCACGTTTGTTGAAGTTGGTATTAGGTGGTGTTATGGTTTCATGTCATTCTGGTAACTTTTTGTAGAAGTGCCTGCTGACACTGGCATGCATGTAATATATATGCTATTTTTCTGGTATTTAGTAAGTGGTTTGCAATAATGTGTAGAGTTTATGTACTGTAACTGGACAGAGTGGGAACTTGAACATACTGCTCTGTGCTATTTGGTGAGTATTTTCTGGAGGTTGAATATGACTTGAGATTGTTTTTCTTGCTACTGTCCTTTAGGAAGGAATATTCTAAACGTGTTTCTGCTTCTTTTTGTCTCTGTGGATGGTACATACTGTACTACCTTCTGTGTTCAGCAAAATAGGTGATGGAGAATGGCTCAGCTCATCCTGCCTACAAATCCATTCGTTTTAATTAAAATTCACCCAGCTCTGCTTTCTGTATAATTTGTATAAATGACTGACTTTAATCTGACCTCCTGGAGTGTGAAGGGATTTCAGACTTCAGTTAAATGTTCTAAGTTGCTGTCTTCCCTGGAGTGCATAGAGAGTGGGAACTGATGAACCATTTCTACTAGAGAAACACCTGTTTGTGCTCAAATGTAGAGCTGGGAGTGACGGGTTTCAGCAGCCTCTGTTAGGCGTAAATGATGACAAAAATAGTGGTAGATTTATAATAGTTGTAAGGAGCTATCTGGCATAAAGGCAGCCATTTATTATACCTGTTATAATTATAAGCCTGAACTTTGATTACAATATTAGCAAAATAGTCTCTTACTTAGATGCTCTGGACGTTCTCTGCAGACTTGAAGCATGTAATTTCTCAATGCTTTTTCAGCCACTGCTTCCAGTGTGCAGCCTTCGTGAAGACATTTTACAGGCTGATCCTGTGTAGATGGTAGTGACCTTGAGGATAGGAGGAAAGGGCTGAAGTCCAGTGCCAGCTCTGCAAAGGCCAAGGGAGGGACTTCAGTTTAACATTGTGGAAACTGAGTGAATGCCAAGAGGGGAATGCCTTAAGCAATTGTCAAAGGTGAGATAAGTAAGATAACTTTGTTTTATTAAAGATTTTACAAAGGTAATTCAGGGAGCCAGGGCAGCTGAATGTTTTCAAGTGAAGGAGCAGAGGTCAGAAGGTGTTCTGGCTCCAGACTGGGAAGCCTGAGTGACAAATGGACATGCTCAGGAAGAGTGTGGAACTGAAGAAAAGACCAACAACTGTTGGTTGTTGAAAGGAGGAGGACACTAAGATAAAAACATCATTCCCTTCTTCTAGTAGAATACTAAATAGCTCATAAAGCTCAGAAAATGAGAGCTAAAGGGTGCATCCCTGTGTGAAAAGACAGTGTCTTCTGTTTGTTAGTGATTTCGTTTGCATGTTGAGTTGGACCTGCCTTTGTCAGAAGGAAGACTAAAATTACAAGCTGATTTCCATTTTAAAGGGAGAGATAGAGGGCATAGAAACAAAGTGAAACTCTTGGGAGCTTACTGAAGGCAAAGAATTGAAGAGCTTATCTTTAAAGAGGAAGAAGTTGTGACCTTAGTCACCTAGAAACCAACCTGGTAGAAAAATACCAAATCTGGAAGGATTCCCCCCTCTCCCTTACTTCCCCCCCTGAAGGGGTACTTAAAAAAGCCTTTTAGTTTTTCGGTAGCTATAAAGATTGGTTTTTTTGTTTGTTTGTTTGTTGTTGTTGTTTGGGGGGAAGGAGGGGGTGTGGGTTGTGTGTGTTGGTTGGTTGTTGGTTTTTTTTGCTTTTTTTTCCGGAAAGCTTTTTTCCCTACTTTCTATCCAAGTTTGCTGAGTGGGGGAGTTTGAAAGGGAGAGGTTTTCCAGGTGTCTGTCTCTAAGCAGGCAGACCTGACTGTCTTTAATCAGAGAACAATAGGACTCACTGGTTGCTGTCAACAGATGTAGCGCATAATTCTTACTAAGGTGAAAAGTCCAGGAAGGAGGCTTGTGCTGCAGTTCAGATTTCCTATATGGAGTCAGCTGAACAGAGTTGTATTCAGCAGTGAAACATGCTGGAGTTTATCTACATGATGTTTTGCAAAATCTTATGCTGAAAGAAAACACAGAATTCCATAAGCACCAATATAAAGATGTGCAAATACCATAGAAATAATTGAGGTCTAAGACACCATGTAGATGTTTGGGCATTTCAATATTAAGAAAACTAATCTGTAGGCAAAGAACATAGGTGCAAACACATACAACTGTGTAACGTAACCATCTATAAATGCTTGGTGTGATCAGAGGCAAAAGTACGGTGGCCCTTGCTAAGGTGACAGCAGGCAATCACTAGCTGAATGGATGTAATGGCAACTAAGAGAGCAGCTAAGAGAACACGACATGGAGTGTTTCCCAACAGGAATGGTTGTTTCTACAGATCAGGTCTCCTAATTTAAAGGGCAGATACATCCTTGAATTAGTTCTTTATAATGAGAAAGATCAAAACTTAAGGGATTTGAAAGTGCTTTCCCCCACACCTTTTATGGCACTTGCTTGCAAGAAGTTTGCTGTGAGACATGCTAAATCTGAGCCAGTGTGAGAAAACAGATTCTATAGGTAAAATGTGTGGTGTTAGAGAACAGAGAACTTCTGGGACTGTCTCAGTGAAATAATGAGTTGTCATTAGTGAAATTCATCAGGTAACATCAGTCTTCTGCCATCCTTGAATTCTAACATTATCTCCAAATCCTGTAAACCGGTATTAGCATAAATTGTGAGAGATTAACAGGGATTGAGATAGCTCTGTAACCTGTTGCTTACAAGAAATTAAACTCATTGTGCTTGATCTGACCTCTTGATCCTAATGGTCTTGTGATGAGGTTTAATATACATTGCTTCAGAGAGAACTGCAGTGACAAAAGGAGGTTCCAGGTTTCTTAGTATATGAAACAGTGTCTGCTTGTTACCATCAAAGAAATGGGGAAAGCTTTTGAGAGCAACTGGTTCAAACAGATTGCATTTGTTTGCCCATGTCTGCAACAGCCATATGCTGGAAAGCAGTTTAATTGTGTAGTAATCTCTGCTTTTTCAGTTAGATTTGTTAGGTTTATACTTCTGCTTTCAAATAATTTCCTTAAAGCTTACCAGATGCTTAGAAAAAACTATTCGGGGAATAGTTGTTCTTATTGCTCTCTGGACTGTCCAGATGTGTGGGAACAGGTATTGGAAAATGTACACCTGTGAAGCATTAAATACAGCACCTGTGCCATCAGTACCAATGTGTAAGTGGCCAAAAGATGGTAATACAGTGTTTCATTGTTACAGAATGTTCTTACCTGACTTCATCTTAGATTTTGGATGATGGTGAATTGAAAAGGAACCTGTGGTAGTTGTACAGCCAAAAGTGCCTGTGGTACAGTTGGCAGTGTTTGTTTAGTATTCTCTCTGATGGATGTACATAGAGAATATTTTGATGGAGTGTTACAAAGATGTATTTGGAATCCAAAAGCATTTTTCAGATATAGTTTGAGCCTTTAATTTAAAGGAGTCAGAAATAGATGCAGCATATTTTTCTGCATCCCTCTGATATTTATTCTTTGGTTTAATCAGGTAGAACTTTTCATATCCTAGGGATATCTAATGTGATGGATTGCTTTGTTTTGACTTTCTCAGCTGTAACTCATCTTTGAGACTGCTTCAGACTCAGTGAGACTTCAATAATGTTTGTAACAGTATAAAGGAACATAACTTCTATGAACATTTTGATTTTCCTCTGGTTTGTCCTTTGCACCAGGAATGTGATTGACCACCTCCAGTCTGCAGAATTTGCCTTGGTGGGAGTTACTCAGTTTAACTTCCTTCACTGTTTAAGACCATTTGCATAAATTATTCCATATTAATTAAAAGCATCTATAACAAATAGCTGCAAAACACTCTGCGTCAGGTAAACTTATTTTCACCAATCTTCTTTTAAAGGATTGTAAAATAGTGTATTTTATATTATTTTTCTGTCTGGTTCTGCCCCACATTCTTACTAGCTTATTGGGAGATATTTTAGACCTGGCAAATTTCCCAGTTATTTTATTTAAAATTAAGAAGAGGGCTTCAAAGTCCTTTCTGTGTTTACTTGGTGTCGTAATTCAGGTGGTTGGGTTTGGACACAGAGTGCTGAAACCTGTTCATCAGAATGACAGAAATTTTTCCCTTTTCATTGAGAAAAATGTATTCTGTGTACTGGCTTTGCTTAGGTGTTAGGTGAGGTTATAATTTGATCTATGTATTTGTGATAGGCATTTACATACAGTGGTGGTGAATGTAATAAGGTTACAGATGGTGGTGGTAGTTTTTCCTCTGTGAATGCTAGAGTATGAAGTATCTGACTAGAGACATGCTGACAAGCACAGAATTCGTGTATCTTAGCTAATATTTCCAGTTACATTGAAGGAAAAAGTCTTTTTACCTTGAGTATGCTGTAGGGATTAATTTTTGTAATGTGTGCTTAGTTCAGTGGTTCTAGAGAAACTCATCTTGTGATGTGAAAGATTTCCACTGTTTTAGTCCTGTAAATTGAGGTGATGCTGAAGATAATACCTATGGAATTCTTCTATTGCAGTTCATTTGAAAAATAACCTATTTTGGGCATTTTTTTTTTTTCTGGGGCTTACGAAAAATCTATCGTTTAACTAACTTCAGTGCTTGGCAGTTTATTTTGCTAAGATTTCTTTCATAACATCTTTTCTTTTTGTCTATTAACACATTGTCCTAACAAAGTGCAAGAAAAGTGCCTGTTATTCCTCCTTACCCCTCCAAATATTTATTACAGTGCTTATACTATTTGGGATTTTATAAACTACTCAACACTGGTATTGTCATCTGTGATATTGTCATTATAGGAAACTTTTGTACTTTGAGATTCACTTGGTTTAATATTGATTTTCCAGTATTAAATTCATGTGAAGTCACTGTGTGAGCTTCTGAAGTAAAAAATGCCAAGCTTTTTGCTTGGGTTGGATTGTCCAGAGCCTGTCTGCTGAAAAGTGAACCAACTTGGGGCGTAATTGGAATTATGACTCTTTTAAAAAATGAAATACATTTCAGCTGTCAAGTGTTGTAACAAATCCGTAAGAGGGCAGATTATGGGATCGCAGGTTCACTGAAATATGTGCTCTGTTGCAGGACTGGCCAGCTATGGTGATTTAGTCTGTTGGGTGCTAGATGCCATTACAGATTTACCAGCACTGGTGACAGTGTTAAACTGCAATAATTCCTGAATGTTTTGTTCCACAAGTTACACTTATGTGCATGATATCATGCCATGGGCCTTTTTTGTATGTTGTGTAAAGCATCACTACTGCAGAGGAACAACAGAGGCATAGTTTTACATTAAGTTTAACAGATTGCAGCAGTTCCAACCTTCTTGTCTATGGAGCATCTATAAATTTGTTTGTTTCACGTAATGTTCTGAGCCTTTGCTATTTTAAGGCATCACTGTCTCTGTCGGCTCTTTTATACACTTTGATAATATTACCTTTCCCGTTTTATTCTAAGATCCCTTTTTTTCCTGGATAAAAACTGTAGAGACCAGCAAAAGATGCTTACTAGGAAGAAGCAGCTATACGACACATATGAAGTATGTCAATAAGTATATTTACATATGAAGTGTAAGACACGTGAAAATATACTTATCTCTACAATTACTAAAAGTTTCAAGAAGTTATGATTAAATAAGCTACTGTGCGTTTTTATAACCTCTGATTACTTGGTATGGCTTCAACAAAGTTCTGTCTGTTAATGCAGTCGTTTGTATGACAAGCCTTATCAAAAAGAAGAGAGACTTGTCTAGATATTCTTGTTACTCTTTGTTTTATTAAGATGATAAATTATGTATTTAAAGCTAAATTATTCTTGGAAGTTAGTTATTTTCTTACCCTTCATGTGTTCTAGGAAACCAGCACTTGATCCACTAAACACCTTCCTACTGAAATCTCATGTTTTGTGTTTTTCGTTAACATTATGTACTGATTTCCTAAGATGATTGAGATGTTACTGTACTGTATGTAATCTACATAATTTACTGCAGTTGATTCAGTAATTTGTCATCTCAAACTTACTTTTAAAAATGCAGGGGTTGTGTTTACCCTCCTTTGGATAAGACAGTGCCTGACAGAGACTGGTCCTTTTTGTTGGATGCACAAAGCATCACTCAGTCCTTCCCCAGTTGGAACTAATTTAGTTGTAAGCTTATCCCTTCACTAAGTCTAAACATGATGGCTCCAAAACCTGGGTGAAGGAAAGTGTTTGTATGCTTTTTTCTTTTTGTTTTGTTTTGGTTTCCTCTCCTGGATGTAGAAAGTGGAAAACTTTCTTGTCTTTTCTTGATACAGTGTTGTCAGATTTGCCTTTCCCATCTTGCTTCTACTGGAACTGCTTCCCTTCTCAAACTCAAGTCACATCTAGTGCATGCTGAGACATCCAACTTGGGTTTTGATGAAAGTTTTTTGAAGTTAGGTGGTGTTTGAACTGAAATATTTCAGGGTGAAAGGCCAGCAGTATTTTATCAGGAAAATAATGAATGTAGAGAAGGGTTTTTTCCAGCCTTCTGACAAGGATTAGATTTACAGGATTGAAATTGTGACAACCTTTTTTTTGCCTATATTAATAGTACTTTTCTTTCTTCATTATCAGCAAAATTAGAGGGGCTTTGCTGCATTTACTTTAGATACCTACTTCTGTTTCACAGCTTGTCATTTCAAAGTGACAAATATTTACTTGTGTCATGTTTGACTGTAGTGCCAGAGTTTGTGTGTAATGTGTATTTGTGTAGAATTTGCACCTTATTCTTTGCTGTCAGCATGTATGTGATGTGATCTGCTCTATGACTTTTCCCCTGCTCTTACTTTACCCCTTAGACTGCAGCTCGTTTGCTGTCACTGACTTTGCTTTTCTGGGCTGTGAAGAATTGTGCAGCATGTGTGGTATTTGTGCCCTGTGCCTGCAGTTCCTTCAGCAAGAAAACTGGACTCCAGCTGGAACTTGGCCAGTTCATGAGAAAAAAATCTTTACTCTGTAAGAAGCGAAGAATTTTTAGGTTCATCAGGTTTTAAGATTCTACCTGTCAGTGATTTGCCATGTTCTGTCTCTGATTTTTGCAATACTATGGTGAAATGAGAAGTGGTCTGTGAAGGCATTTTCACCTTGCATTGACTACAGGAGTAAGTTTAAAGGTCTGAGCTATTTGCACAACTTGGATTGCATAACTTGGCTTGTAGACATGTATATCTGAATTTCTGAGAAGAGGATTTGGGAAAGTTTTTAGTGCTTATATATGTAACAATTAGATTTTGGACCTTCTATTTTTCTCCACCCTGTAGGTTCAGATCTCTCACTGATGCTCAGCTTTCAGTTACCATTTAAATGAGTAAAGGTGTAACTATTTGGCTGTCTATCCTTGGGCATCTAATTCTGTAATTAGGCGGTGAAAGGGTAGCCCATTTTTCTGAATTTTCTGCATCAGATTTGGTCTGTTCACTTGGGTATAATGGTGAAAATTGTGGCTTGCAATCCTGTATTCCTGAGCATTTGAACAACAATAAAATATAGATAGAGGTTTTAAAGAAACTTATGACTTGATGCTTAAACAAACTTAATGATTCAGCATGATACTGATTTTTCTTTGGAGACAGTTCTGCGTCAGCAAGTTTATTTTTTCTGAGAATTTTTAGTGACTTAAAACCAACATGATCAGGTTTATTAAGACTTTTTTTGAGGGTGGAGGGTGCCTTCTGATTCACTCTTCTGTGTCTGTGCTTTAAAACTCTTAAGTTTTGGAAGTTTAAGTGTGTTAGGTTTATACTCAAGCTTAGTTAAATGTGCTGGAATGGTTTCCATGTCTTGCATTTGCTGGTGTGGTTATATGCAAACAGTTTATAGAGAGGGAAGAGTCCAGGATCTCTCACTTGTTCTCCCCCAGTCCTCTTCCAACCTCTCTTGTGTGTGAGACTTTTTTTGTGTGTCCAGGTTAGATTTGGTAAGAACAGTGGTTTTGGTGGTTTTCTTGTAATGTCTTGCAAAGGAAGGAATTAGCAGAATCGCAGTCCTACAGATCTGCGCCAAGGACAATCCTGAGGCTTCACTGTCAGGCTTGAATCTTCTTGAGGTCAACTTAATTTATTTTGTTCCCTGTTTCCTTATGTTGAAACATTTCTTTCTCATGTGTTTCCTCATTTCTAGTGGACAACTGTTGAAAGTCAACGGCCATTTGTTGAGGCTCCTGTTGTAACCTGTTGTCTGTTTGCTGTATATTTCTCTTTGCCCAGTTTGGACAGTCTATTTCAGGATTTACGACAAGAATTTTAACCTAGATTTTATGTATAAACTATATAAATCCATTCTCATGCATGGGATATTGCGTTTACTTTCAAGGTCAGCAGAAAGCATTTCTGTCACCACCAAGACTCAGTTCCTGAGCAGTGCATGTGGAGCAATTCACCCATTCACTGACCTCAGAGGGGTGGTGGAAGGATGATGTGTTCTTGATTTCTGCTTCAAACCCTTGTAGCTGCATTCACTGTGAAGTTCCAACACACCCCTGATGATGAAAAGGAAACAGTATTATCACAGGTCCTGCTGTGAAGCTGTGGGAAAAGATCATGAAGTATTACAGTTTGCAGTCACTCATGTTTTAGATGTTTTTTACCTTGAAAATCTGTTCAGAGGCATTTCTTTCTTTTCTTCTCATTTCTGACAGTCTAGAAGAGAAAGTACCTAAAATATTTTTTTATACTTCCAGGGATTCCATGCAGCTGAAAATAATAATAGATGGAAAGGAGCGAAGTTAGGAGAAACACACCTTAATTGTTCCTTATGTTATCTGCTTACCAAGTACACGCTTGCACTGTGGTCTTTAGGCTTACTAGACTAATCCCTCTTCCCAGCTTTGCATGTGGTGATGATTGCTCAGGTTTCCATTTTCAGTATTTGTTATGTCACAAAACAGAGATGTAGCTTTTCTCACTGATTTTCCACTTATGACTCTAGCCAGAATCCAATACTAATGCAGAATATCACTTTCTCACCTGGGGTGCAGGACGCAGACCACAGGCATTTAGAGCACTTGTGCTCAGCACCAGCTGCCAGGACATCTCTATATAATTTATGGTTATGTCTATGTATAAATCTATCTTTGAGTTAGAAACCCAGAACTTTTATTTACTCCATACCAGTATCTTTCCGAGGATGCTGCATTTAAACCTCCATATTCCAAAATAAAAAACTTAAGCAAACTGATCTCCCTCAGTACCAGACTCCTGCCAGGTATTGGCTTTAAGCCAGCTCCTGTATCCACCCAGAAGGAACCAGAAAGGCATCTCTTTCTAGAGATAATTTAGTAGCTGCCACAATTACGTAGAACATGAATTAATCCACAGACTTGTTATGTATATATTTGTATCCTGGAGAAATTCTGTGTATCTTTAAGCAATTCTAATTATGTATAAAATAAACTTACTGATGATAATAAATAATGACTTTCATAGAAATCCAACTGCAAAAACTAAAATGCTCTGAACAGCTAAAAAAATTCTTTTGAAAAGAGATTTCCTTCTCTTACTGGATGCCGAATGATGCTCTGATTCCAGATGTGCAATTGGCCTCTTCAAGAGTCTGCTGAAGTTGGCTATCACGTTTTACTTTGCAAGGAAGGTATTATTAGTGCACAGAACTTTGAATGCATTCTAGTAGATGTAGAATGAGACTACAGGCTTAGATTGGGGAGGATCTGAGAGTGTCAACCAATCTATTGTAATTTGAAAGTACTCCATAGTGTTTAATAAATGATTTCTAAGTAATGTACAAGTGATAAAGGGCTCAAGGCTGTAAATTCAGAAGTCAGATGTATGTGCGCAAAACATGGCCAGGAAGTAGACATCTCTGATGTTGTCTTTGATAAAGACGTAATCATTTGAAGTGCCAACATTGCTTGAATAGCTCCAGCTCTTTCCCAGTGCTGGGGAAGTTTAGATCCTGGATCTATAGCATCTTGACAGATCTACTTACAGAAGCTTTTATAAATTGTGTTGCAGTAGTGCTCTTTCCTGAAATTCCTGTCCATTGGGCAGTTTACCTGAGCAAAGAGTAAGGTCTGTGGTGTTAAAAGGTCTGTAAATATCATCTGAGCTATTTTATGTTTTGTTATATGACCAGGTGAAGAGAGACTATGAATTGTTCTGCCCCATCACTAAATAATTACAAACCTTCCTGAACTCTGCTGGTACTTAATTAATTTGAATATGTAGGTTCTTGTATTTTCAGCTTGGAAGTAGGACAGAAAAAATAAATTCCCTGTTGCTGTTGGACATCAGTAGCTTGTGGTAGTCATGAAAATCCTGCCTTGGTTTTATAAATTCAGGATACTTTTAGAAAACCCCAAGTACGTGTGTTTCACATAGGTTGCTGGGAACCTTTTGATGTAGAGCCTAATGGGGAATTACTGCAGTATATTCTCTTCAAGAAAGGAAACTGCTCAAGTGTGTGTGTGTCCGTCTGAGCTTGCTGAAAGAAGAAACTGGAATTTCCTATCAGTAGCTGTAGACTTCTTAACTTTGCCTTTTGGCAAGCATTACTAGAGACACTCAACTGACAGTATGTTCTGAGTTAAATAGTGATTTGCTTCAAAATTAGGTTCAACACTTTGGGTTCTCTACAAGCTGTTAATTGACTTCAGAAAAAAGGTTTTCCAGTTAAAATGAAAAGCTGGTACCTGGGACGTTTCTCCATCACCACTGGCTGCTCAAACCAGAGTGACTGCTGTCTTTAGGGCTACAGAGAAGGAGCTGTCTCATTCTCCTAGTGAATGAGAGAGAGAAGAATGGATGATTTGGAGAAAGCTGAAGTTGTAATATCTTTTCCATTTTTTTTTTCCCCCCCGTAGCCTATTGTCCAGAAGATACTATCTGTGCTTTATATAATTTCAAAATAGTAGTGCATGCCTGAAGATCAGAACATGCTAGAAAGTATTTGGGTAATTCATATGAATGCAACTTGGTTCAGCCCAATGAAAATACTTTCTTTGCTATTTAAAGAATTCTTTGAAGTATGATTTACTGCCATTTGACATTGGAAATTTTTCCTTCTAAGAAATTCTCTGAGAATTGGCTGATGTGGGTGGGAAGCAATATTGCTTTTCTTCGTAGGAGGGTAAAGAGGGGACCTAACTGGGTATTTGGAAAGATGTCAGAGTGGATTTTTAAGAAATGAGTTTGACAGTACATAGAGGACAGATTTCATTAAATAATTGACAGGTTTTGCTGAGAACCCACATACCTTACAGCTTTGACAGGCTTTGCTGGAATACCAGAAGAGGAGAAACACACAACTGTGGCTTCAGCAGGGCATTTGACATTGGTCTGACTTGACATTTTCGTAACAAAAATCTGATCTAGGTGAAATGACTGAAAAATATTTTCAGAGGAACAACCAGTTTAGGAGAATCTTCAGTTATCAGTTATTCACTGTCTAATTTGAATGGATCACTCCAGAAAAAGATTACACAGAAGAATCAGGCCCAGAACAACAGGTTGATGCTAGAATGGAAGAACAGTACAACTTCTGGTGCTTCCAGGGTAGATGGGGATGCAAACACTTTGAAGAAGAAATCTAAAAAAAGGTATTATTTGGTTTGTAAGCACAGAGGGAATTAGGGAAGGGTGTTTGTATTATAGTGGGCCATGAGCATGACAGCATGGTGTCTTCTAAACTTTTTAATTTGGGATGTTTGGAGCTACCCTCTGTAATATGCACCAGCTCAGCTCAGCCTCAGAGCTTGTGAAGGCTCACTGAGCTGACATCTGTGTTTGAGCACTGCCCTTGAAAAAGTGGAAGAGAAGGGAAAGCAATCGACAAATTGTGGGCAGTACAGTGGATAAGGGAATAATAAAATGTTTGGGGAAGATGATGTGTGTGTGGGGTGTTGAAAAATAAGGAATTGAAAGAGAAAACTATCAGCTGGTGACATGATTCTTTAAATACAAGGTTTCCAAAAAGAGGATGGTGAGCAGTTGTTCCCTGTGATCCCGGAAGCATAGCATGAGAAGTCATCATCATCAGATAAGTTTGCAGCAAAGCTTTAAATGGGGTAGTGGTGGGGGGAGAGTTGAGAGTTGAAGCACACTTGAAGAGCTGGAGCACTGAGTGGGTGGGCTGTGGAGGCTGTGTGAAGGGCTGTAAATGGGACTGGAGGCACAGTGTCAGGCACACTCCTCGAGTCTGCTATATTCTGCCCAAGCTGTGGGAAAGGGCTGCGGGGTTCCTTCAGCCTCTTGTCTTTTTCAGGTGAGCAAACTACACTTGAAACTTCCTGTGTGGCCCCTTTAGCTTACACCATCTTAGTGAAGGGCTTTCAGTAAAATGGAAGGTAATATTCCCTGACAAAGAGTATCCATCTGTTTCCCTAGTGTGAAAAGACTGGTCTCAACAAATACAGTCGTCATGTTCCTTCTTGTAAGGAGCAAGCATGGGCATAATAGGAAAATCTCAGGCATATTCTGAATTTTACCCATTGATATCTAGAATGTTCCTTGCAGCTTTGTGAAATACTGTTGCATCCAATAATTACTTTTATTGCTTTATTTTCAAAACTCAAAATGAGCTAACATAATAACAGCGTATCCCCATGAAGTTCTTTTGAGTAAGTTCCTAATGCTGAATCTCTGCTTCTGTAGTCTCTGTTGTGTGCATTGGAAGGTCAGAGGATTGAGTCCTGGTATAACCTTAATTTTAAATGGATTGTTTCCAGATATTAGAGTGACCAAAGTGGCTCTGCCATTTTCCTCAGATCTTCAGAATTTGGTATTTAAGTACTAAAAAACACTCAGACCCCTTCAGTCATCTAAAAGCTTAAAAACTTCACGTAACTTCTAACCTATATGCCTCAACTGCATATTTTTGAAGTCTAATTGTTTGAAGCTGTCAAGATGAAGAATTTATGACATCTTTTGGGGGAAGGGGAAGAGTATAATTATGTACCACTTAACAGAACCAAGAAGCATTGCACAGCATCAAAGCAAGCTGCAGTGCATTTTGGTTATGAAAATTAGGCTGAGTAATAAAAAGGTTATATGCTTTTTCAAAGAAAAGCAAGCTGAGGAATTATTTTTAATGTCAGTCTTTTCAAACGAGGTCTGTTAACAGCTTAGAACAAATTCAGAATCTTTGTTGGACTCGTCACATTTCGTTTGATGCTGTCCCTCATGCGACCTGCTAAAGTTTTTTCTGCTGCTTATTTCAGAAAGTTGCACAGTTGTGCTTGTGCTCTGAGCAGTTCTTAGTTGATTTATTCAGGATTTTTTAATCTAAATAAACATGCCACTCGTTCCTCTGCTCATATATTTGTATGATCTGTGTTTAAGCAGCTGCTTAAATCACTGCTGCAGTATATTAATAATGTCAAAGAAAAATTAATTAGCCTGAGAGCCCCAAGTAAACTACTTCAGGTTACCCTTATGTTTACTACTTGCACGTTTAAATCTCTCATGTGACTGTGGCTTGACCTTTTGCCTTTGCATGTGGTACATTAGACAAAGTGAAAAACTTACTTTCAGCAGTTGTGTTAAATTAAGCATAATCCTGATTGGGTGCTTAGTCTAAAGCAAAGGAATTTATGAAGAAATAGTAGCAAAGGAAGAACAAGATTATGAAGAACAAGTAGCAAATGTGTTACCGACTTTTAAGTTCTTAAGGATTTCAGTTTGGAGTGGTTGACAAAGGCAAGGACTGGTAAAATGTTAACAAATAGCAAAGTTGCATCTTTACAAACTTGAAGACAGCATAGTAACTCTTTGCACATGTACCCTTAATGTCAACAGGACTGACAGGTATCTTACCTGAGATTTCTTATAATCCTGTCAATATCTTTGCATCCCTGACATCTTCAGAGATGGAACAGCACTGTGAGAACTGCCTGCTGGCCTTTTGCTCCTGATGCTTTTCTATTACCTGAAATAGCTCACAGAAGATTCTTGTAGCAAATGCTGGCAAACAGTGGTTTCTCGGGTTGTTTGCTTGGCCTTCACCCATGGAGAACATTCAAGAGTGAGAAGACATATATTTGAAACATGGAGGACTCCATTTCAGTTCTATTTAATTAGATGGTTCAATGCTATGAGTTCAACCTACGTAGAAGATGCAACTTTTCCTTTTCTATAGTTAGAATTTAAAAAAATTGTATTTCTGTGTATTACTCTTGTCCTTTGGAATTCTCTGAAGCAGCAATCCTGAAACGTTTTACATTTATAGGTTGGGTTTTATTTCTCCATTAGGAATTTTCAGTGCTTTCCAAAGGAGGGAGCTAAGAGAGACTTTTAGCGTTTGGTTAGGGTAGAAGGTAACAGTTAAACCCCCGTATCAACCACCACCACTCCACCCAGCAAAACTTAAGGAAAAATCCTTGTTCTCAATTTGCTATGGGCACAACTGGGAATTGCAGGCACTGTGAGCCATATAAATGTCTATAATATCAGTCTGTACTGGATTCAGAACAGAGAAGAAACAGGCAAAAGCAGCGATCACTAACTTGGGCAGCAGTGTTGGAGAGCACAGCTGCGCGCTTTCTCTGTCTCCAGCCCTCTCCTTTCTGGTATATGTAGTGAAGCAGATGTTGCAGCTTCATGGGACTGCAGTAGGTGAAATACTGTGGATTGCTGTAAAATCACATGTAGATCACACTGCATTTTTAATAGACTTTGTTTTGTATGGATTGGTGCTTTTCTTCAGTCTTTGCAGTGGTAGTTTAAAATGTATGGTGAACAGTTTGATTAGGTAAAACTATTTTCGTGTGTCCACATAACTTCAGAGTCTGGCCGAGTGTATCTTCCTTGGTAATAGTAAAGGTTGCATATGTGATCTTTCAGGCTAAATTAGGTATTGTGATACGTTCACCATGAAGGTTTATGCTTGTTTCTGTTAGTGTTGCATTCCTCATAAAAAGATTGTCAGAAATAAATTACCAAGAATCTTGAGCAAGGAAATAAAAGTAATTTACACATAGTTCTTGGTCACATATCTAGTAAGTGAATTTATAGCTGGTTTTAGGTTATTCGCTATAATTTTATAGAGATAAATAACCACTGATCTTTGTCATCCGCCACCTTCTGTGGGATGAAGGAGGCTTTTATAAAGTACTTTAGATGCAAGTCAGACTTGGGCAGTGTGTCTTTGCTTTACATAATCTTTCATTCCTTTCTGTGAGAGATTAATGTTGTGATGCTCAGCAGAAGGGGATTTGAATTTTATGGTTCCTTTGGTTTTCACCTCCCTACAATGTCAATTAAAGATTGGTAAAATATACCTATTCTGCCCAAATCTTTCTCAAAGGTGTGTGGGTTGTATTTACTCCTAGTTAATAAGTGTTGCTATTTCTTAACTATAGTATTTATTAGGAGCAGTATGTATTAAAAAACATACATAGGGCTGGAAGTCTGTGGTCAGCATCATTCAGAATGAGTGCTCTGTAGTGGTTGCTGCCATTTTAACTTGCCCTAAATTGGTCTACAAATCATATGATCTTAAAAAACTCCCTGTTTCAGTGAAAACAGACAATAGCAGAAACAGCAGATCTTGGGATTCCTCCTCCAAAATTTCCAGTCTATTTGAAATAGTGAAAAACTTTACTTTTCTCCCTAGTAGTCATCTGAAAGCAATTGCAATTATTGCAGCACTCCATTGAGTTTTCTTTTGTTCAGCAGAGGACTAACTTAGGTGTGACTTGCACAGCTAAAGCAAAATGGTTTCATAAAATATGCAGATGAATGGCTCTGGGGGTGGATTTATATTTTGATTTATTTTTAAACTTGTCCTTTCTGAGAAGGTGCCAGATCGTGTGCAGGAAATCCCTTTCCAAAGTGGGAAATCTCAAAACGTTATTTCCTTTATTTAATAATTTCTTCTAGAAGGTGGAGGGCAGCCTGATTTGATTTTTGAGGCTTATGGTACTAGGGAACTTTACAGTTGAGTAATGCCTTTGTGAACTTGTTCTTCAACAAGTGGAAGGCCATACACAAATACAGTTCCTGTACTGCAAAGCTGTCCATTCCTCCTTACTTGGACGGGAGAACAGGCTGTGCCACCATGCCTGGGAGTCCTCCGCCCTAGCCAGGGAGCCATTGGGATAGGCAGTTCTGGAACTGGCTCTCTGGAAACAGTTACTGGGAGGTGAGTTTCCCATTGAAAGATTCAGTCTGTTTTTGTGTGATGTTTTATAAGTGTGTGTGGATGTGATGTCCAGTGTAGGAATGCAATGAAATGCTGAAAATCTTGCTTTCTTTTCTGAAGTCTTGGTTAATGGTGTAAGTATTCGTGAGGGCATATGTACATATGGGCTGAACATTTTGTGTTTGTGTATATGTGCATGTATATATATTTGGGTTTGTATACTTTTTCCTTCACAGCAAAGTGTTGATGGCTGTTCTTAAACTCTCTTTATTTGGAGTGGCTCCTCTTCTCCACAGCACGACTCCTAAAATCACTTTCGTGAATTTGCCAATATTGGCCTCATACTTTCACTATTCCATTGAGTAAATATTTTTGAACCAGAGACCAAAAAAATGTTAAAACATGTGTGGCTTCTTATCTGTGGATAAAATTTTACCTACAAATAAAATGAAAAATGGAAAGTAAATTTCCCAATAGGGCTATTCTAATTAATGTGTTTTAGTGACTTTGAATATATTTGTTGGTTTTGTGAAGTAAAAATTTATCTTAACTTTCAGGTTATACATATTATGTTTAATAGAGAGTGTACCCCATGGGACGTTCAAAATAAAGATTTTGCAGTTACCTGAACTTAAAAAAAAATGGCGTAGTCTGAAGCAGAGTTGCTGTTTCCTCCAGTCTTGCATATTATTTTTCATTGGGTCATTGTAATTTCCTTCTTGGCCATTGTTTTGTTTTCCTTGCTAGAAGAGAAAAGACAAAATCTAGTAATCTACTTTGCTGGGTTGCAGCTGTTTCTGTACCAATGTATTTTATTTTACAGCTGTGCTTTGAGGATCCTGCTGGCTCAGATAAGCAATTTTTAGTTAGCCTTACTAGTAGGAATGGGCCTGCTGATCACTTGCAGGTGTGTTATGTGAGCTTGTATCTCTGAAAGACTCAGGGACAGTATTTATTGTAGAGGTTTGCATAAATGTACATTTTTGAGAATCAGACTGACCACTGAACTTGCTCAGAGTTCAGCTAGAAGTTGGTAGTAAGTAATTGTTAATTTTCTTCTGTTTAAATTACTGTATGAGCAACAGATGAAGTAGAAAGCACCCTTGCTGCTTCTGCATTGTCTGTTTTCCCCACTCCTGATACAGTTTGCATGTTAACACAGCTACTTGCCTCAGTGCTTCAGGACTCACTGTGGTTTCAAACAGGGTGAAGGGAGAAGTAAACTAAAATAATTCTGTAATTCTAAAGAGTATTTATGTGAAGTAAGAAAAAACTGGTCTGAGTGTGGAATTTTGAAGTGCCCTGTTCAGAAGTCTTGAATATTTACTGAAATATTTTTACCTCTAGTGACTATGTGAAAGAGAGTGGGAGGGGGAGAGGATTCTTGGGGAAGGATTTGTGGATAAAATGTGAGACTATATTGGCTTTGCTTGGCATTTTGAGAGACTGGGTTGAATTTGGAAACTGGAATGTGCCCTCATGCTTCATGTCTTCCTGTGGGCTGAGGCAAAAGAAAAAGAAAGGCATGCAGGTAATGACCTTAAGGGACATGCAGAGATTTATGCAAATCTTAATGTGATCAGCTATGATATGTAGCATTATACCCATGCAGGAGGCATAGCAGAATTATGTAATTCAGAAACAGAATCAATGCATTTTTCCAGCTTGGATGTCAGTAGGGAAGAAATTTCATCTCTGCTATATAGCATAAAATATTGTTCTTTTATATAGTACTAATAGTGATGTTGTTTTCTGAGCATAGATTTACAGGTATAGGGTAGAGGTACTGGATCGTGAGGTGTTATATTTCTGGTTTAGCTGCTGCTCTGCAAGTAGGATGGGAAATACTGAAGTATCTCCATTGCTCTCTCTGTTTTCATTGCTTATTACTTGCATGGTTGTATTCTACTTGGAGCAGAAATACCTTCATTATAAGCAACATTTTGAGGCACCAGTAAGGGTTATGGTCTCATCTTCTCAAATGCTATTTTCATGTATGATGCCCTTTAAGAGTATTACGTTGAGTATTGCTTAAAATTATTCCTGATTAAATATAACTTCTGTTCTGCGTTTCCTATAGAATTTCACAGATCTTGCCAGCAAGGGTTGACAGTGTCAGGAGAAGTTGCTGCTACTTTTGAATTATTTTTTTTTTCTTCATTATTATCTTGCAAAAACATGATTGTGTCAAGATAATAAAGCTTTTTGTTCAGTGATGGTGGTGGGAATATTACTCAGAAATTACTCCTTAAGTTTTGAGCAGTTTTAAAGTCACTTTGGTTTTAAAGTGGTTTGACTTTATCGTCATCATTATGACTTTGTATTTTAGCCAAGTTCAACCCTCCTTGTCCACTGAAGAGGGTTTTTTTTGGAGGAATTGTATTTGACTGCACTTCCTTGTGTCAGCATTTCCACTGGAAGGTAGTAATTGCTGCACTGGAACAGTGAGACAGTTGTAGCTATGTTGAGCAACAGGAACTGAAGGGTTTCTAGAAGGTGAAACTTTTGCTTTCTTTCATTAACATGGGGGATGAGTATAGGAAATCACCCCTCCTTTTAAAGATGTAAGGATGTATAGAAGTCAGAGACAAGTAGTTAGTGTTCATTTTATTCTAGTAATAAATGATGTTAATGCAGTTGAAATATTATGCAGATAGAAATTGAGTTTCATATTTTAAATAAAATTACTAACAACATCCTGGAAAAGAGGGTGTAGGGTGGAAAGGAGTAATTATTGGGTAATGTACTTGGTATCCTTGGAAAGAAGAAAACTAATTCTCCCTATTCAGTGATAGAATACAGAACTTACCCCAAGTGAGAAGTAGAATTGCCGCAGAAATCATTCTCCATAGATGGTTGTGTGTGTGTGTGTGCTTGTGCTTTTTCTCAGCCATAGCTAAGATAATAGGTGTAGTTTGTCTGATAGTTACTGATTTTCAACATGGTGGGGAAGTTACAGGGAGGGGGGAGCAAGTGGAAACTTTACTTTTTTTATTTTGAGAACGTTGTTTCAAGACTTTCTATCATAAATGGATTCTTTTTCTGTATGATCCAATATTCCTCAGCTATTTTACAGAGAATATAGATTAATGAGTGCGAGATCGCTTAGTGTGAAGTGTGTACCCTCAGGAAGAAGGGCGGAAGTGGTACTTGCATATGTTGTGAAAAACATATGCAACTAAATTTAGCTCATACTAGCAGATTCTACTTATTTTGAAGATTGTGGGATACTTCCAACCTTACATGAAAAAGGGCATGGGAAGATTTTTTTTATTTCTATTTGGGCCCTTGCATCTCCTTTTTCTCCTTTCTCCCTCCCCCAAGGAAAAAAGCCTTGGAACAGAAGACAAATTATTTCTCTTCCTACACTTGTATCTTAGTAGTCTGATTTTAGCACCATGTCTTCATGCTGCAAGATTAATTGGCATATGCTGGGTTTTGTTTTTAGCCTTCTCCAGTTTTATACTGTAGCTGATGCTTCTCCCATAAATCTTGGATTTAACTGTGAAAGCTTAGCCTGTTACCCCAAACGATTTCTTTCCTGTTCTCTTGAAATGCAGCAACATTAGAAACAGCTGTTTATTTGTGCAATATATAGGTTGTGTATTTGATACTAATGCTGATGGATTAAAAAAAAAAAAAAAAAGGATTGGATGGTTTAATATTTATCAAACACCTTAGTCTTTATTAACCCTTTTTAGTGGGTGTACCTACCAGCTGGTGCTGTGATTGTAGTTCACAGAAGCACAGCATCCAATTGGACTTCTTCAGCTATTGCTTTCAGAAATTCATTTCCCCCCACCCCCCAATTATTGGGGAACTTGAACAGTGATGCAGGATATATCATGAACTTTGCTTTGGTTTAGTTGGAAAGCATTGCTTTTCCTTTGAGGAAAAAAAAACCCACTGATACTAATATTGCACATCACATCTGTAGCTGAAAAGAAAGAAATACTTATACACTGATGCTCTTCTGTATTCCAAGTATATAATTTCTTCTCATAAAAGCTACTTCTTCTCCCTGCAGGTTTTGCTTTGCATGTGGTGTACTACTGTCTTTCTGCCTCAAGCTAAACAAATAGTAAATACTAGTTATTTGAAATAAATTTTAAGGATTCTAATTGTTTATAATCTTCTTATGGAACCGGTACCAAAATATATTAAACTTCAGGAATTTTACCTTGGATTTGCAAACAGTAACATAAGGTTTTTCACTCACTGTTCCGAAGCTGTTGGTATTTCTTCCTTGACAGCATGTACCTTAGGTGTTGAATGCAAAGATTTTTGGCAAGTAGATGGTAAACGGGTTTATAAGGCACTTTTCTTGAAGGTCACTAATGAATGCTGAGTTACTGTTTTTAGAGGTGACTGTCCTTGCTGCTTTTAAAGCTTGTCCTGTGTCTTTGGAGTACCTTATTTTACAACAGAACCGCTGAAGGCTGAGTCAAGTTTGTTCAGAGCTGTATCCCCTGGAAACATATTGGCAAGCGTGATTTAGTGCTGCTTGTCTTAATCGTGTACATTCCTGACCATGGCAAGGCGCGCATTCAGTAAGCTTTATTCCATGCTGCACTTCCAGCATTTAAAGTTCGTAAAGCCAAAGGCATTAAAAAGACAATATGAGAAATGAGCTTTTTTTCTTTTTCTGTTTTGAGGGTTTAAAGTTTAGGAGTCTCAGAAAAAGACTATTGCGTAATATGGAACTATAGTTGGTGAAGTATCTTAAGAATCAATCTGAAATGTGAAATATGCATTAAAGTCACGCAAGTATTTGCAGCACTGTTGGATTCTAAGTATTTGGGGCAGTTCATGCCAACAGTACATGTACATAAAATCGGTGTAAGCTTGTTTTACCTTGTTCTAATGACTGCTTCATTTAGACAAAGGACCTATTTATGACTAACATCTCCTCAAGCTTCTAGGACAAACTAAAAAGCTTCCAAAATAACGGTAAGTTGTTCAGTAGGTCAGCAGAGATGAAGAGGACATGTTTTAAAATCCATACAAAGAGCAACGGCTTCAGACATTGCTGCTGGCAGGAAGCACTTAAATGATTCTGTCAATGTAAAATCAGGAGAATGCATTTTATGAGGGTTTAACTACGGCTTTTAAAAGGAGTTAGGTGGTTGGACTCTGACTTTCTGGGAGACCTACATTTATGTTAGGGCTGTTCCATGCTGGGATGTGATTGTGTCTTAAGCTAAAAGCTTGCCTTTTTTGTTTTCTTCCCAGGAAGGCCGATTGTGTATTTCAGTAACTTACATATAATTTCCTGCAGCAGGACTTTGCAGAAAACAAATTCCAGTCCTTAGGGAATTCTCCAACACAAAGCTGGATGCTTTTGGGAGATGCTAGAATGTGAGTGTTATAACTTGGTTGTATTTTATGGTACTTTACTTAAACTAGTATTTATGATGGTACTACCATAATATTGTGACACGTTGTCTCAGTAACTCTGAGGAGGGGAATCACTCTTGTCTACAAAGAGAAAACGAGTCATGCCCAAACTTGGGAGATTGCTTGTGATCAGTGGTACGTCTCGTGGAGCAGGGTACCTAAGTCACTGCAGAGCATCAGAGGGTTCTGGGCTAGGACTAGTGCAGCACTGCGGACATATTCCAATATAAGCAACATGTTACATGACTGTGAATGCAGCTGTCCTAATTCTCATGTGTCTTTAATCCATAAGGAATTTTATTTTCCATCAAAAAAAAAAAAAAGGATCAACAAAAATGGTTGCTTTAAATTCTGAGTTGGTGAAAGGAAATATTTCAAACAGTATTATTTCCCTGAGAAAGAATGTGTACTTCTACAATTGGGATGAAGTGAGCAGAGGAGGAATGTCTGTTCCTAACTCATCAAAAAGTTACTTAAGGTGGGATTTTCTGTTTTGTTTTGTTTTGTTAGCTTTATGGTTGTTGGGTTGGGGCTTTTTGGATTTTTTAATTACCAAAGTTTTAGTAAATGACTTGAAGTAAAAGCAGTTCTATTGTTACTCCTTTAATGGAAAAACATTCTCATTGTTTGAGTACCACGACCCTTCTTCATTTCTTCCTTATGGTAGTACTGGGCACTGTTAAGCTTTGAGAGGCAGGGCCAAGAAGGAAGAAATCAGGGAGCCCAGTTTGCTGGAGAATAAGCACTTACGATCAGATCTGTGCCAAAAGCCAGTTCGTAACAGTACCAAGTGGTTCCTCCCAAGACCTTGCAGTCTGAAACTAAATCATCACATCTTCTTTGTTTGCAGCAGTTGCTTGAATGCTAAAACATTATCTAAAGGATGTTCTGTGGCATGAAATGTGAGTTTCTGTCCCCGAGCAACTGATTTCTCTGTTTCAGTGAATATACATGTTTGAGAGAAATTGTAATTTTTAGAACTGTTTTCCTTGGTATTTCAGGCCACCTTAGTTTTGGAAGAAGGAAAAGCTGACAGGTCCTTTAAGGAAAAGAACCCCTTTGTTGCCCAGGTGCTGTGATGGTGGATCAGGCAGGAGCTTCTGGTTTGTGAATAGAATCTAGAACAGGTTTTGCAGCTAGTTACTAAGCTCCTTAGTACAACCCATGGCTACTTGCTACAGTCTTTAAGCCTTGGGCATTTCAGAGGAACAGCATTTATAGAAAAATGCACTATGGTGTTTGAAGAGAGGAATCAAATATTATTTTCAGTATCTCTCATCAGAGTTGGAACCTAGAGGTTCTAAGCATCGCATTAATGCATTTTAGATTATTGCTGCTATGTATGTTTACTGTATATTTACGCTATCATAATTGTATGTAAATTAAAGGGGAAATAGACTGAGTATCTGGAAATCTCTGTAAGATCCAGTTTTCTATATAGAGAGATTTTCCTGAAAGGAAGCATTATGAGAGCCTTTTAATTAAATGTAATACACTAACAAATTACCTTACAGAGTTTTGGGGATAGGGTACATCAGTTTTCTTCTTTGTTAGTACGAATAACTAAATGCAATTTATTTCTGTTTTTTATTATGGCTTTGAGTTGTCTCATTGGAATGTCCAATATTACATGTAAGATCCAAGTACAAAGGCTGGTCTGACATGCTTTAATAAATTGTGTTTGCTTGAAGTGGGAGATCCATTTAATCCCTACAGACAAAGTAAGCATCTTTGTTTTGAAATGCATTACAGTTTTGTGTGTCAGTAGTAGCTTCCAGTTAAGGTCAGCAGTCATAGAATCACAGACTGGTTAGGGTTGGAAGGGATTTTAAAGCTCATCCAGTTCCAACCTCCTGGAAGGGTTGGAACACTTTCAGGGACACCTTCCACTAGAGCAGGTTGCTCCAAGCCCCTGTGTCCAACCTGGCCTTGAACGCTGCCAGGGATGGGGCAGCCAACAGCTTCTCTGGGCACCCTGTGCCAGCGCCTCAGCACCCTCAGAAGGGAGGACTTCTGCCTAAGAGCTTATCTCAGTCTCCCCTTTGGCAGGTTAAAGCCATTCCCCTTGTCCTGTCCCTACAGGCCCTTGTCCAAAGCCCCTCTCCAGGTTTCTGGTAGCCCCTTTAGGCACTGGAGCTGCTCTAAGGTCTCCCCTTAAGGAGCCTTCTCTTTTCCAGGCTGACCCAGCCCAGCTCTCTCAGCCTGGCTCCAGAGCAGAGCTGCTCCAGCCCTTGCAGCAGCTCTGTGACCTCCTCTGGACTTGCTCCGACAGCTCCACATCCCTCTTGTGTTGGGGCCCCAGTGCTGGATGCAGGACTGCTAGGGTGACCCACTGATACTAACTACACTAATGACACTATTACTAATGTCCTGCTAGCCAGAATCAAGCCTAATCTTTTAAAGACCTTGTTCCACCAAACCGTTACGTGTTATAATGGTTCATATTCTAGTCTTCGGAGAGTGAATCAGTAGCTGAGTTAGTTCCATGGCCACGTGTCTGTAATGCAGTCGGGCACCAGTAACAGCTTGACAGCAATACTGACACTGATAGCTCCAGCAAAAATGTTATTGGTAGTATCAATGAAAGCAATTATTTTGTTTCTGAAACCACATGATGTCTTGCAGCAGGAAGGGATAATTACTGGAAGTTGCAGTATCACTTTCCCTAGCAGGATCTGGGGTGGGGAAATCTGAGCTTATAATCTTTGTGTTAGAAATAACGTATTTTGACATGGCTCTGTTGTGTGGGTATTGTGCAACATCAAAGCAAGAGAATCAGTGCTGCTGTGCTGAGATGTCAGTAGGTCAGTGATAGTACATTTTGCTTCATCTTGGAATCACGAGGTAACTAAAAAAGAGAATGTAATGTTTTAATGATGCAGAATGCTGAATAGCATCACCTTGTGAAGAGCAATGACTTGCAACCCTGTCAGTCCTTTTAAAACTTTTCTATGTATTAACAGTACTTGTTCTGTTCCAGGCTGCAACGCCCATTAACTTGCAGTTGGAGCTGAGAGGGTTCAGCATATCTGGTGGTTTCAGGCTGGGTACAGAAAATGCACAGCACATGATCAGTGAGCATGGGTGAGAAATTGGCTCCAGGTCATGGAAGAATTCTGCCATAGCTGCAGAGAAAGAATCCAGCTGGCCAGAATTGCATAACAAATTCATTCTTTTTATGGTTTTTAATTTGGTGGCAGGAATGGTGGAGACTTGTGACAAAACCATTTTTGGCTGAAAAATTGAAACTCACTGCAACCCAATGTGTTTGTGGAAATGTATCCTTTAGAAATTCTAATGAAACAGACCATTGGAAATAGCTTGTTTCCTGCTAGCTCAGCTTTGGCTTGGCAGTTCTAGACAGAGCTTCAGTGAGGACTGCTGGGATTCAAAGCCCCAGGAGGCCTGTGCCTCTTCATGTGGCTATTTTAGACCAGGACTAGGGCTCCCTGTTTCACCACAGAACCTCACAAATCCAGGCTCTTGGCTGTTTCACTTTGGCCCTGGCATGCTCAGCACTTGTCAGGTGTGTCCAGAAGCCCCATGAACCACTGCCGACTCTTAGAAATAAAGCCTTTATAATCTTACTTTTCAAAGGTATTTTGATTTCTTCTGCTGTGGAAGTGTTGCAATATCTATCTTCTGGTTTTCAGAATTTCTTGCTAAGTAAAATGCACTGTTCCTATTGTTCCAAATGCTGTCACAAGCGAGGCAGGGAGGCCACAGGTGCTATACAACTCTCTCACTCTCAGAGCTGGCCTGGCTGAGCTTAGAGCAGGGCAGAAAGGTAAACTAAGGTCTTACTGGGTCATGTGTGTGTCTTTGTTTTGGGTGGAAGGATGTGTGGAGCAGGAGTGAGGCTCCAGGTGCAAGCCACTCTGGTTAGTGACACTGAGTGCACTGGCTGCCAGTGGCAGCTCTGGTGTGGCAATGATGTTACCTGAATACTTGCAGACTTCATGAGTTAAGTGTATGAAAGTAGTGTTAACCCTAGTTATTCTAAATTAATTATTTTGCAGGTGGTTTAACTTCATGAACAGGTTCTAAAGCCATAGTTTAGTATAACCTTATGGACTAGCATTATGACATGCCTAGTGAATGAGATTTTACCATAGATAAATTTTGTTCAGATCCTGTAAAACCATTAGTATTTGTGCAGAGTCACTCTTTTATCCTAGAGTGACACGTTTCTGTATGGTTTTTGTATGTACAAGCTATCACCTAAACACTCATTTAGGGCATCCAGCACCTTCTGCTATTTTAACTTTATATTGCATTATAAAGCTAAAATGTGGCAGAGTAAGCTTCGCTGCTCTGAATATTTTATGTTGCCAATGGAAAAATCCCAGCTGGAAAGTGCTTGTTTAATGGTTTTCTTTTAGCCTTTCTTTAATAGAGTGACAGACAAGAGTGAAAGTGACCCACTCTGACTAAAGCAAGCAGCTGAGCAAAATGGTGCTATGGGATGGTCTGTGGTTATGAGAACATTTTTATGTTTCTAGGCTTTTCAGTACTTTAGACATTTAAGACCTTGGGCTTGTGTTTGTTTGTTTGTCTGTTTTAGAATCAACAATCCCAGGTGGGAAGGGACCTCAAGGATTATCTGGTCCAGCCTCTTTAAGCAAAGCATAACCTAGACGAGATGTCTCAGCATCCGGCCCAATCTTAAGTGTCCAGTGTCAGGGAATCCACCTGTTCCCTGGGGAGATTATTCCAGTGGCTGGTTGTTCTTAGTGTGAAGAATTTTCCTCTT
>NW_009924361.1:18882-22844 GCF_000696875.1 Nestor notabilis | reverse complement strand
GTGGGGAGATTATTCCAGTGGCTGGTTGTTCTTAGTGTGAAAAATTTTCCTTTTGTGTCCAGTTGGAATCTCCCCAGGAGTAGCCTGTGCCCATCATCCCTTGTCTTTTCCATGTGACTCCTTGTAAAAAGAGTCTCTGTCGTCTTTGTATCCACGCTTTAAATACTGGAACACGGTGACAGGGTCTCCCCTGAGCTTTCTTTTCTCCAGGCTGAGCAAGCCCAGCTCTCTCAGCCTTTCCTCTCAAGGCTTCCCAGTCCTTGGTCATCTCTGTGGCCTTTCTCTGGACCCTCTGCAGCCAGTCCACGTGTTTTTGTATAGCAGGGACCAAGACCAAGCCCAGTATTCCAGGTGTGGCATGACAAGTGCTGGGTAGAGTGGGACATTGGCGTTTTTGTCCCTGGTGGTGATGCCCGTGTTGATGTTCCCCAGCATCCTCTTGCCTTGCTACAGCTGCCCACTCTTCACTTCTAGTGAGCTTCACATGCTTAGTGTTTGAAGTGATGTTTTTACCTGGTGTGTAGCTTTATTTATGGAGAAATATTGTATAGTCTTGTTTCATTCAAGTTTTTACATACAGAAACAGACACACAAATGGACAACAGTGCAGGAACCGAATATGTGTGTCCGTCTGAAAATCAGGAATGAAACTTTATCCTTAGTTCAGTTGTTGATTTGAAAAGGAATTGCAAAGCATTCTGAGGTACATAGATACAAATGGAGTTTAATGAGGGCTTTGAATGCTTTTTAAAGTTGTATAGTGTTGCTTTTCTTCCTTATTACATATTCCAGAGGTTATAACTCTGTTTGTGACTGTGTTTTCTTTCAGTGTTATCCTAGATTATTATTTTCTTAAATTTTATTTGGGCAAATGTGAGTTTTCCAGTTTATCCAAAGCGATCATAGAAGCGCTCGCATGTTTGACCATTATTTGTTTTGAAAGAGCAGAGGGTGTGATGAAAGTAAAAATTAACATGTCCTGACATGCTTCACCGATGCTTAGTTAGGAGATACCTTTCTTGGTGAATTAGCCTTTTTGTTGGGTTGGGGTTTTTTTGTCATTGTTGTTTAAAAGTCTTCCTGACTTCAGTTTGAGAAGAGTTTTAAAAATTAATTGAATAGGTTTTTTCTCTAAGTAACTATGGATCTGTTTTCTTCATCTGGCCATTCCACACCATTTCCACCTGTAAAACTGTAGTGCAGGTGTGTAACACTTTCAGATGTAACAGAAGTTTTAGTCCAGGAAAAAACCTCCAAACATTATACATTGCTGATGAGCACTCGTGAGACAGGTAGTTTCTGTAGGAACCTTTGGTGTATGGTCTCTTACCTCCACAGTGGAGAGTGTCTCTTTGCTTGGCAGGTAGGTCTGCAATTTCACACATACGTGTAGCTTCCAAATGTCTTATAAGAAAAGCAATAATCACATAATAGGTGGAGACATTAAGGGCTTTTTCCTTTCAATTTTGTTATACTGTGTCTATGATCTGATACCCTGCATCAGAGGAGCAGTTATGCTTATTTAAAAAAAAACGGCTTTTTATAAGTGAGCTCTTCAGAGTTGAATAATACTTGAAGTTGTATCTGATCTGTAAGTCATGCTCAGCCCTTATGCCCTATTATTTTAAGTACATTGCAAAGAACCTTGAGGTGAAGTGTAAGTGGTGAATGCTATTGGCTTTTTTAAATTAGTGTAAAAATGCCTTCCTTTTCCTTTAGAGTGACTTTTCTGCTCTGCTATTTGTTTAGCATGTTGACTTAAACAAAATAATCATAAAGAAAAATAATTACCACAACAAAGCAAACCCACTTCTTTTTATTGCAAAATAACCTTCAGGAGAAGTCCAACCAGGAGGGTGGATGCAGCTCTGTTCATCTGAAGGAGGCATCTGTCAGACCTTATAGGATGAAAGCCAAAATCCTGTTTTGCTTCCCCACAGTACTTGTGGACTGTCCTGTCCCACTTTTTCTGTGGCATTACTGCACATTTACAACCATGTGGCTCCCTGTGCATAAACTGAAGACCACTTGTGGGTTTGCCCCGCTGAGTAGTCTCTCCAGGTTGTGCAGTAGCTTCCAGGTCTGTCTCCTGCTTCCCCACTACTTCTGCCTGCTGGAGCACCAGCCTCAGTTCTTGCTTATGCAGAGCACTTGCAAACCTTCTGGGAGATAAAGGCTCCTTTGGAAGAAGGATGGGCTGCATGTGTGTGAAAAGCACAGAGTGATATTTTAACTTGCCTTGGTGAAACTAAAGAGTTGGTGATGTCGGAAGAGGCTGCGGAAGAGCCTGTCTGGCATTTGTTGCTCAATCCATCAGTCGCTGTGGCAAGATTCAAACTGAAGTCTTTTCAGCCAGCCTAATTGCTTGGTGTCTGTGAACAGCTGAGATGGTTATCACTGTATGTTGACAGCAGTTTAGCAGCTGAGATTTGGACTACTGAGAGATTTGGCTTACATTACTGTGCTATGTCATTCTACTCTTGAAGTCAATTATTGAAATTGTCACACAGCTATAAAGGGGCCAGAGGCTGCTTGGAATCGGCACTGCAGGAAATAAGTCATTTAGCTCAGGCAAATTAAACTCCATGACTTGGAGAAGACAGGGCACACAAGTTTTATTTTACATGGAGGATGCAATGACCCAGCAGTCCATGTTGGATGGGAAGGCAACAGCTTTTCTCAGGCACTGGGAAAAATACAAAAACCGAAAGAAGGCAAGTTCACCTTGTCCTGCTCCTTCGCTGTGACTCTCCTTCTCTGAAGGTTTCACTGCTACAGCCATCTATGGCCTGGCATTCTTTCTCCCAGACATGGTCATGATAATCCATGTGAATGGCAAATGCCACCTGTTGTATAGAGGCCATTTGGATCCAATTATTGTAGAGGTAGGAACAGACATCGTAGTATTTCTAGTGATAAGAAACACTCTGTCAGTTTCTGTCTCTCTACAACACTGGAGATGTGGTTTTGTGGACATATGCAATTCCTGTGTTTTCTTTCTCCATGTTCCTTTGCTTCTCAGTGACTACAGATGTTTCTTCTTAGCTCAGGCTTGAAGTTCTTAACTCAGTCTAGTGATGTTTTAGATTTTATTATTATTTTTTTTTGCAGTAATATTTATTACAAATGCACACAGATTGCCAAACTCATCAGAATCAGAAATACTCTAAAGAACCTAGCAGTATTTTCCACTGTCATTTAACTGAAGGGGCTCTCAGCCATTGTAATTTGCTCTTTGTGAAGATGCCACAGAATAATACATAATTTCCATTATGGATCATGGAGGACCAAGTAACTTCAAATGGCACTGTAGATACTTCTTTTTAAAGGTAAAAAAATCTGTAGACCTCATTAGGATTATACAGCTTGTAATTTATTGCAACAGTTTTGGTTTTCTCAGTGAGTTTATTGAAAGAGGATAATTTTATTTATTACTTCCTGTCTTCCTTTGTTTTGCAGAGAGAAACTTGTCTCCATACAGTAAAAGCTTAAAAAACATACATACATACATATATATATATTGCTGTTACACTGTTTGTGAAACATGTTACAGTTATCTTTTACTTGGTGCTGGGTTACCATGCCAGGTATATTGCTACAGTTACTGTACTTAGCTGTGGTGAGGCTGCACCTCAAATACTGTGTTCAGTTTTGGGCCCCTCACTACAAGAGAGACATTGAAGTGCAGGAGCAGGTCTGGAGAAGGGCAACAGAGCTGGTGAAGGCTCTGGAGCACAAGTGTGATGAAAAACAGCTGAGGGACGTGTGTGTGTGTGGGGGGTGTTAGTCTGGAGGAAAGGAGGCTCAGGGAGGACCTTATTACTCTCTACAACTGCCTGAAAGGGGGTTGTAGTGAGGTGGAGTTGGAGGAAAGCCTAATTGGTACATAAGCCAGTATGAGCCAAAGAGTGAAGCCCACAAAGACACTCTAACAGTCTCTTCACTCCTGCTGTTGTATCAAT
>NW_009924361.1:10008-18851 GCF_000696875.1 Nestor notabilis | reverse complement strand
TCCTTAAAACACTCCAATTTTTATTTAGCCTAGACCTAAGTTTTATAGTTTTCATCAAGTAGTAGGGGGTTGGTTGTTCTGTGCTAGTAATCCCATAGCATTTCCATTTACTTGTTTTAGCAGCTGTGTAACACGACAGCCAAGGTATTGTTGTGACAGTTATGATCAGCAGTAATTCAGATACGCTTAAGGGCACTGGGTGTCTTCCCCTTGCCCCAAGTAAAGTGAAGGTATTTTTTTCTTCACTGTTTTTTCTGTGATCTTTTGGAAGAGAAGAAACATCAGTGTTTGAGAAACTGCTCAGGACTTGGTTTCTCAGTGGGAAGCAGTGTGTAAAAAAAGTGAACTAGGTTGCAACAATGGCAGTTATCATCTTATTCATGGGTGAGAAGCAGTTCTCCTACAGATCACTCCTATCTATCTAGAGAATCATGTAAGGCCTTTGTAATGTTTAGCACAGTGTATCTTCATCCAACAAGTGAAGTATTTCTTCTTGCTGTCAAATTATTTTGGCTTGAGTGTAGCTGATCAAACTTCACTGGGACTACAGCTGTGTGGCAGTTGCTGTAGTTAGATGCATGTTGCTCATGGAAAGGAAGCTTCTTTCAAACTTGGAAGAGCAAAGATTCTGGCAGTTGCAGCTCAGGAGTGATGGTGCTGGAGTAACAGAAGGGTGATTTTCCAAAATTTCATTTTGGCCTTTATCACCAGGAAGAGTGTGAAGGGAAAAGGTTTTCCACCCACCAAGTGTTGCCTCATGGTAGCTCAGAGTTTGTCAGCACAGCAACAAAATATTCACACAGTCCGAGTGAAACTGTTGTTGTCCTGTCAAGAGATGCCAATGACATGAGGCTGGTGCCATAGCCTTATAAAAAGCCCTTTCAGGATGGTATTACTGAAGTCACCCAACGTGGATGTTTCTGTATCTATGCTTGCATTTTTGTTTTAATTAACCTATAAATAAAAGTAGTCATCCAATCAGTAAGTTAAAAATAAACTTTTAAACTGGGGTGTTTTTTTGGCTTGCTGTTATAATTTTTTTATTGGCAGTATGCTGGGTTATACTATGAATTCCTGTGTTCTAGAGCAGGGTTTCTCATTTGTCATTTCTTGTCTTTTTATTTTTTTTATTTTATTTTTTTTGCATTTGCTTTAGCCAATATTAATTCTTTCAGAGCCATCAATGGGTTCAAGGCAGTCTCATCGTAGATTTTGTTCTGCCCAGGTGTAGGGGCTGGGTAATACCAGTCATTGGGTAATAAAGCTGTTTCCACTGCCTTTAGCTGAATTCTCAACAGTATAGGTGCTCATGGTTTGATTCTCCTATTTCTCCTCCTTTGGAGTGTACAACTATTCAATCCTTTCCTCCTTCTGCCAACCCCTTTATTCTTTCCTTTCTTTTTCTTCTTAGTAGGATTTTGCCAGAATATTGTCAGAGCTCCAGAATGTTCAGCTTGCTGGGATTGAAGTTAAAGGTCGAGTGTATGAATCAGATACTCAAAAGCAGGTCTGATATGCTCCAGGGTGATGCCTAGAGTATCCCAGGAAGATGTGGCACATCCGCTGAGAGAGGCATTTGGTGAGTGGAGGATCATTAGCTGTTGTTTTCTAGCCACTGGACTGTCTCCTTGCTAGTTGTCTTCTACCCTGTAGTGCAGGTTTGTCTCCTTTTCTTACTCGGAACACCAGCAGGGATATGGTCCTATTTCATGAAATAATTTCAGAAGTGGTTTCATCTAACCACAACTTCCTCTCTGTGCCCCAAGGTGGTGCTGTGATGACTATTAACTAGAGGAAGGTGGAAGGGGGGAAACTCTAGAGCGGATCTTGCACAACTAGAGGAAAATAGTGAATCCTATAGATATGTTCTTAATTTTCAGTGTTTCATATGCTTTAATATTTTTTCTTCCTTTGTATACATTTTAAAGGGAAAAAGATGAGAGCTAAGTTAGTGGTGGCTGCGAAAACTAGAGGAAAAACTAGCAGTAGCTTGTTGAAGAACTCCCAAACCACAGTTATCTATTGATCATGTTAGAAGCAGTTTAAGTGAAGATTAAATCTAGTGTTTGGGAGCAATACATATCATCATCACCACCAAAGAACCCAAAAGAGAAAATAGCTAAAAAGAAGGAATGCCAATACTGAATAGTTCCAGTGTTTTAAATCTACCTGTCTCTGTTGCGGCTACTCATGCAAATATTGATCAGTAGTGCACAGATTTCAGCTTGATTTCTCTCAGGTTTAATGCCAAACTAGCAAAAAAAAAAAAAACCCAACAACACCTATCTGGAAAAATGTTATTCTTCCTAATTCCACCCCCCCCCCCCCCCCCCCCCAATTCACTTCGTTGAAATTTTTGACCAAAATGAAGATGTTACTTACCCACCAGACTGTACCTGCAGCATGTTGCTCTACAGCAACAATATTTCTCGGGAATGAGGCTGAAAACAGTTTTGGAAACAAATTATTTCTCCCTCCCCCAATTAATCCTACACTGAAATAAACTTAACTGTGGTGCTGAGCCAATCATTCTAATGAAGTTATTATTTTGGGTCATTGTAAAAAGTGAAATATATTCTAAAACATATACTTATTTAATTTGCATAATCAATACTTCCACAAAATTCTCCCTTTTTGAGCTCAAGTCTTTTGAATGTTACTGGAGCTGCAGTTCCAGTGTGCTGAGTGAGATCAGAGCTGGGTTCTGTGTGTTTGCTTTGATGTGTTGTGGAGAAAAATTCTCTAGCAGAAGCTTTTGATACCCATGCGTGTCAGTGTTGAAACTGTGGGAGAACTGCAGGAAACCCACACTTTCTGTGCTACCAAAAGCTTCACCTCTAGAGCTTGTACTGTTGGTATGTTTGGAAGGTCAGGCAATAGGAGGTAAGCACTGCATATCGTTAAGCATTCTGGAAGAAATTGATACTGTATTAAAACCTTAGCTGCGAAAACTCTTCAAGAAGTGATGCTGCTTTAAAACATGTTCTGAATTATCTAAAGGCTTCGAGAAGTACTTACATTTCTCTTGCCTGTTGGAAGACTTAAGGTGGGAAACTGGCTGTTAGCTTTTCAATAGTCATTGTTAAGTATACTCCTAATGAGACAGGGAAGTGTTTTGTATTTTTATAAGATTATGCTGGTGATATATATATATATAAACTAATTATAAATTAAGGTTTTAAGTATGTTTTTTGTATTTATTTATTTTTTTTAATTATAAGGTAAGAAGTGACTCCCACCAAGGACATTTTGGAGTAATCTCTTAGGTAATTCATATGTCCTTCTCTTAGCACGTAAGTAACACAGCCAACTGATTACATTGCCAGCAGAACTCTGACATGCTGTTAAATGGCTATTTTAGCATTAGAGCAAAATTCTTACCCAGATTTCCTCTGGAATATTTTATAAAATAGATAATAAACACTAAGTACTACATGTATGTCACTAGTGGGCTAGTGGGCAAAGTCTACTTTGCCTAGCAAATGTTGTTTTGTGATCTGCTAGTGTCTCTTTGCTAAAAATGTTACTTATTGAGACAGGAAAGAACATAGAATGGGTGAAAGCAGGAGAAACAGTTCTGCTTCCTGTTTGTAAAATATGAGTATATTGGATTATACCCTTCATCAGGTGGATGGCATGTAAACATCACTGCAGTGGTTCTCTGCATTGTCTTTTATATATTAGCCTTGCTTCAGTAAGAAGAATATTGTTTATCACAGAATGGTTTGTGTTGGGTGGGACCTTACAGCTCATCTAGTTCCAATTCCCCAATATACTGACACTTTCCACTAGAGCAGGTTGCGCCAAGCCCCTGTGTCCAACCTGGCCTTGAACACTGCCAGGGATGGGGCAGCCACAGCTTCTCTGGGCACCCTGTGCCAGCACCTCGGCACCCTCACAGGGAAGAACTTCTGCCTAAGAGCTCATCTCATCTCAGTCTCCCCTCTGTCAGTTTAAAGCCATTCCCCCTTGTTCTGTCACCACGTGTCCTTGTAAAAGCCTCTCTTCAGCTTTCTTTTTGCCCCTTTTAGGCAGTGGAGCTGCTCTAAAGTGTCCCCTTCAGGAGCCTTTTCTTCTCCAGGCTGAACCAGCCCAGCTCTTTCAGCCTGGCTCCAGAGCAGAGCTGCTCCAGCCCTCACAGCACCTTTGTGGCCTCCTCACCACAACAGCTTCATGTCCTTCTTGTGCTGTTGCCCCAGAGCTGGATGCAGGACTGCAGTGTGGCTCTTGTCAGAGTAGAGCAGAGGGGGAGAATTATCTTCCGGAGTGGCGCTATACAAAGCTGTGGTGGCTACAGCAGGAGGGATCAAAAGCAGTAATGATGCCTTGCTCCTTTCATATGACAAATTAGTCTCGGGAGCGTTCCCTCAGATGTGGATGAGTTTACAAATCCCTGGCAAAAAGCAGTACCTCTTAATGGGATGTTTTTAAGATCCAAGAAGGAACTCCAGACACACGCTTGTGTGTTTTCTTGGTGGATCCTGTTTCTAGATGTATCCTGATGCATGCGCACAGGGAGTCCATGTCACTAAAATAGAGCTTTGGCTGTTGCTATGGGGGCCAGAGACCTATAAATGAAATAAGATATTGCTCATATACTGTATGCTTAGCATAGTGGGGCTTTGCTTTTTTCTTGGATCCAGTCCCCAGCTCTTTCCTTTCATAGCTTTAGTGACTTTCCCCTTGGATGGCTAGCGACTTTTGGGATTAGGAGAAGGGTTAACTTTCTGAGGAAATATTACTAGCACATACCCTAATTGTAGGTGCTGTTATGAGGTTAAGGCTCAACTGTGATGAATTAGGTAATTCCCTCTCACGTGAGAAGAGGAATGAATTCTTAATAGCTGCAAACTGGAAGGCAACTGTATTTATCAGACAGAGGGACATTGGTCTCCTGAAGAGGCCCTGTGTTAGAGTCCTCTGCCTTCTCAAACTCTGTTGTCTAGAGACGGCAAGCAGGTTTGAGTCTGATTGGCGAAGTCTTTTATGAACTTAGCTGTGTCTGAGAAAGTTGAACCATGGCAGTTCATCTTACTTGTGACTGTAGTTCTCTGACCCTTACTTGCTTTTAAAGACAAATCATTATTGAACCACCATAATGCTTCTTAGACATTATTTTATGTGCTTCTAATATGGAACTTCTCACAAGTAGATATTTTGCATAGATTTATAAAGAGTTGGAGAGAATGTGAGCCTGCACACACCTAACCTACTCAGTGAGCAATGGAGAAGACTGCTGAAGGTGTGCTTTCAGGTGCTGGATGTAGGGAGAAGTACTAACTCCTGAATTTTCCCTCAGGAAAGTGGCCTGCAAAGAAAAGTTACCACCTTTGTAAATGGTTTGAGGTATGTTGTTACTGGAATGGGCTAGTGTATTTGTATGGGGAGCTAATAGATGTGGTAGAAACGCTGGAGAGGAAAGGACAAAAGATAAAAGCTGATGGTGAGCCTTGTTTTTGTATTACTTGGAGTGACAAGCAAGCCTTTTCTTTGTCATCTTTTTTTAGGGAGAAATGAGTCTGGGGAGAATGGTGAGTGAGGGTGAGAGTTGGGACAAGTCTTTTGCCTCTGTTGGCTTCTGCAGTTCTGTTTTGCTTGTCTGTCCAAGCCCTTCAAAAATGGGTGTTTAATTTTATCCCTACTGGGGACTCCCTGTGCAAGGCTCTGCAAAATAAAGCTGGTGTCTTTTGCCTCATGGGGCGTTGCTCTTGTATTCCTTATTCTGAAAACTCTGCACCCTCTGTAGGAAATGCATCTTCTTTGTCTTGTGCATGGTTTGTACATTTTTAGGTGCTGACACAGTATAATTAAAATTGAAGAAAGTAGGGAAGGCATTTAGAGACAGTAATTACTGGTATGTCAGTAATAAAATTAGTGGGAAGTGAGTATGAAAAAAAGAAATCATCCTTCTGTGAACAGCTTTAGTAGATCTGTCCCTGCCTATGGGCTGAAAACGTTATATTTGAGTTGCAGGTCCACAGCTGTACCTGTAGCTGTTACTAATGATAAAAATTCTCTTCATCTCAGGCAATTAGCTGTCCTTTCTACATATGAAATACTCAGTAATGAATTAATCACGCACTGATGTGCTGGTGCTTATCATACAAGTCTACAGTGTAGGGGGTTGCATCACAAGATGTGCAGGCCATGGAACCACATGTGGAAGGGCTGCTTGTAGGTTCCCACAGATATCACCCTCTGGGCTCTGGGAGGATGTATGAGCCTCGCTTGCTTTTTAATCTCAAGCCTGCAAGGCTGTTTGACCATTTTGGGAGAATTTGGTTTTCCACAAGCAAAGAAACAGGAGTCAAAGCTTAGCTCTGCTCTGGATGCTGGTCCTGTAGGGTAATACTCAGTTTGCTTTCAGGGTCTGTAAACCTATTCGTAGTAGACCAATTTCAAAACCAGTTTTATACTCAAGTAGTACAGGAGAAAAAGTAGAGGGCTATTTTTTCTGGTTTATGGAAGATGTGTATTATCTATTTGGCTTTATTACTTTTTTATTCTTTATGTCAAGCTGGTTTTATTCTGCCAGATACATTTAAGATAAACATCTGAGGCTAGTTACTGGGCTTACTGGTTTACCAAAGCAAGTACATAAATACCTTGAAGGAAGTACTTGCTTTTGATAGAGATGGGTGTGAGTTGCAAATAGATCTTAAAATGCCCCCTGCACGTGGAACACACATTTTGGGTTGATCTAATGCAAAGACTAGAATCTGCTGTGAACTCTGGGTCCTGGTCCAGGCCCAGGCTTTGATCCCGTTCTTCTAAGCTTGGGGTAACTTGGATACTTTTTCCCCCTCGCCCTGATCATTAAGGTTTTAATAGTATCACTTTGGGCAATCAAATATTCATAACTTAAGAACTACTATTCTGATACCAGAAAAACTTTGAGACTCCAGTCCCATCATTGAAGGTAGTTGTGAAGTCCCCCCAAGTGCAGTTAAGACTTGTAAAGAGATGTCACTTCTTGACTCTTTCACTGCAGCATCAACTTTGAGAAGGATACAGAATTACTGCATTGCTGCTTTATTAACTCTTGCCCCTGCCTGCAACTACGCTGTTGGTTTTTCCTGTCATACAAGAGTAATATAAGATCACTTTTGACCTAGTGATTCAAATTTTGTCTTGCATCTATTAACCTTCTTCCTTCTTATTTTACGGTTACCGGTTTCTTAGTAAGGCTTTATCCAGGGATCTGCTTTTCTTTTATTTTTTTCAGTATTTTGGTGGTTTTATTATTTTGAATCATAGAACCTTCCTTGTAGCCACCCTTTAAATACTGGAACATGGTGACAAGGTCTCCCCTGAGCCTTCTCATCTCTAGGCTGAACAAACCCAGCTGTCTCAGCATTTCCTCACATGGCTTCCCAGTCCTTGGATCATCTTTGTGGCCATTCTCTGGACCCTTTCCAGCTGGTCCATGTCTTTTTTTGTATAGCAGGGGTGAAAACATAGTCCAATATTCCAGGGGTGGCCTGAAATGCCTCCAAGACCTGCAAATTTTGGAAACTCTGCCTTGTGACTGTGTCAAACCTCAGCAGATAGTAGCTACAATTGTATCCATAATCAGCTTTTTACTACTATCATGCTGAGCTTCCACCTCCAGCAAAAGGGTTGGTGATAGTGGAGGCATTCTGGTGTGTGGGTTGTTTCTTGGGTGCGCTAGACTGGTGTGTTTTGAAGGAGCCCAGCTTCCCAACTAGCATTAGGGGCTAAAGATGTATGTTTAGGTTTAAAAACACTTTATAAAGGCAGAGGTAAAATGCTCTGCAAAAAATGTGCTTTGATTTTTGAAGCCTACACAGGCCTTGACTGCCCCAAATCTCATACTGCAGAGCAAGACAAACATCTGTATATCGGGAGCTGCACCAAATAGATTAGCAGCGCTCTGGAAATTCCAATTCGAATTGAGATTGTGTGAAATCAATTTGAAGTGAGCACTGAAAAGAGTTCAAAACCTGAGAAATACCTGGTCAGCATAATAAAATCTTGGGAGCTGCACTTCATCTTGAATGTTTCTGCTGCTGGAACCTGTGTTGACATGAATTTTGTTAGCACTGAATGATCCAAAGGGAGATGATAATTGGGTTCTGCCCCTGCAATGAGTTTTTCATGGGCCCATTACCATTTTGACAGATGGGATGTATGAGGGTTGCCATTTCTTGGTTCGTTGTAGTAATAAATGGCAGCTTTTTTAATAGTTTACATTCATGAAAGACCGTAATTTTTATCATGCCTCAGTGAGGTTTGCAAGTGGCCATTCGAATGAACAAACACGCACACGTGATTGTAGAGCTGAAGGAAGAATTTAGCAACATTCACTTTGGATTATTTAAGATAGTGTTCAGTTTTGCGCTTCCCCTTTCACTGTTTGGCTGCTTTTCCCACCAGTTGGCACTACTTCTTTGTCTTTTGGTGTGTGCAAACCAGACAGGCTTGGTGGGTGTTGTGTGCATGAGGGCAGGGGTATTGAAGTGTTAGGGAAGCAAAGGCTGGTTTTGGAGGGTTTTTATTGTTGCTGTGTTCTGCTTTTTGAAAACACTGTCCAGTGGGTAACATGTAAATGTTAGTATTCCAATAGGAATTCTACCCTCAGACATGGCTCTGAGCTTTCCACTGGTTTCCCTTTAGCCTTCTCCTCCACTACCTAGTATTTTTTTCTTGCAGAGCTCTACCTTTAGTGCAGAATCTGTAAACGTGCTGATTATCCAGCACCTCCTGTTACTGGCAGTGAGACCTGACAGTTTGATTGCTCAGTCGTGGTGCTGAGCACTTCCGAGTGTGTGGCTCACAGGGGGTGGGAAAGCACCAGGAGGACTTGCATCTCAGCTGGGCCT
>NW_009924361.1:0-9996 GCF_000696875.1 Nestor notabilis | reverse complement strand
CTGAGGTTTTGATTTACACCTCATTTCTGTGAAGTAAAGGTGCAGCAGGAACAGCAACTGGAGTGAAACAGTTCGTAAAGCTGACAGGTATTGGTCTGCATCCTATAGAATAGTAAATTACTGGTTTTGAGAACTGCTCTGTCTTCACATACAGTTTTAATTCCCTAATGTGATAAATGCTGGTATTTCTTTTAGTTTCTTATCCCAAACCTGTATGTCTAGAGAAGTCAGATGATTCATTTCTATGCTCTGTGGTAGTGTAACAGTTCCTGTCATAAGTACCAGCTGTTGAGGAAAAGGCTTCACACTGATGCAATGTACTGCTCTTCGGCTGAGAGACACCCACGTATGTTGAGCTGGGGTAAAAACCTGTCTTGTGGGGTTGTGCTATCATGTGTTTATATCGATTTAAAAAAATGCAACATGTAGTAATGAAAGGTAAAATGCACGCTCAGATACTACAGAGAGCTCTCTGAAAAGGAAACGTTTACTATTATGTTGCACAAATCAGCTACTTGGAGCAACTTTCATTTAAAAAAAACAAACCAAAACCAAAGAATCATAAAATCCCAGACCGGTTTGTTGGAAGGGCCCTTAAAGCTCATTCAGTTCCAACCTCTGCCATGGTCAGGGACACCTTCCACTAGAGCAGGTTGCTCCAAGCCCCTGTGTCCAACCTGGCCTTGAACACTGCCAGGGCTGGGGCAGCCACAGCTTCTCTGGGCACCCTGTGCCAGTGCCTCAGCACCCTCATAGGGAAGAGCTTCTGCCTAAGAGCTCATCTAAATGTATGAATCCTTTTTTCACAGTGAAGTGCCTGTTTCATACAGAGTGTTCCTGTGCAACAGGATTCTTATTATGGGATACTACAATAAAATACAGATTTTCCATTTGGCATCAGTGGGGATGGCTCACTTTGAAAGCTTTTTATTTTGTTAGCTTACAGGGAATAAGGGAAGCTAAATGAAAGAAATGAAGACCAAGCTACTGTAAAGCTTGTTCTGGTTAGAGAAGGTCAATCTGAGACAGTTGAAAATGGACTTATTTAAATACCCCAAACAGCTGTCTTCTCCCCTGCTCCTCCAAAAATTGGCCTTTTTGCACTGACTGAGGTGGAAACTGGAATCCTAAGTACTGGGACTGGAAAGTGAGAGTGAAGAGTGTAATAAGAGAAAATTCCCACTCTTTGGCTAAGTATCTAAGTATGTAAAATGGAGATAGAGAAATTTTAAGTAAAATTAATGCATCCTTGCTTTGAGATGTGGAATATTTTGTTACGTGTGACTCTGGTGAGCAGTTTTGTGTGCTCTCTTGGATTGTGGAAATAAGACTATTGAAGAAGGATGCCTTTTTTTTTTTTTTTTTTTTTCATTTTTTTTTTTTTTTTTTTTTTTAAAAAGAGTATCTGGGTCCTTGTTAACTGTTTGATTCCATGAGCTCATGTTGGGGATTTCTCCAGCTACAAGAGCCATCTGCCCTCGGTAGGAAAGTAGTCAAACTGTCTTAAATCAATGTTTTGAGTATGGTAGTTGAATGGACCATGATTAGCTTGGTCCCCTGTGGAGGGAAAACTTTATGGCTCTTTATGTGCTGGAAATAAATCCAGCCAACATAAGTGTGCCACTGGTAGGATGGTAACTGTATCAAATAGTAAATATGATGTGATATTCATGTGAGAAATATCCTGGGGAATGTCTTGCTTTGAGTCTTTGGCACTTTGCACTGTCTGAGAGGTACTGTTTGGAGGTAAGTTTGTACTGTGGAGAGAAAATGTGATTATAAAAGTCAGAAAATATTACAAATTTTGTTGGTTTTTGCTATGGCAGTTTGTACTTACAGTGTTCTTTTCAACAACTTGAGGTGGTTTGTGCCTTTTTTGTTAAAAAAGGAAGTTATACCTCAAAACCAAGCACATGAAGCTGCTTGTTTTCGCTTGTTCTTTCCTTTTTGTTTTAAAATGCTTTTTTTTAATGACGAACTTTTGCTTAAGCTCAGCTGGTGGAGCTGAAATATACTCTTTTCTTCTTTCTAACAAGAACAATGGACAGTAATGAGAGAGAAGTGGAAAATATAAACCCCAGGCCAGGCAGAAGCTGTTCCCATGGTGCCTGCAGCTCCGTGGTAGAATGGCGCTGGGCAGAACGCGTGGTGCGTGGATGGTCCCAGTGCTGAACCTGGATTCCCCTACACCCCTGACACCCTTTTTTGGCTGAGGACAAACCCTGGTTCTGAAATGTGGCCTTTGTTTGGCCTGTCTGTGGGAGCAGACTTCACCAGCAGCATGCTGCTCTTGGGCAGGTTTTGTTCTGCAGGACTGGTCACAGCCAAGTATCACAAATAGAGGCCAGCCCTAAATAATAATGGAGTTTCAGCAAAGAAAGTGACTTTTGGGAGAAGAAAGGCTTTGCATTGCTTTTCACCTGTAGTTTCCATTTGCTGCTTGAAAAAGCAGCTATTCAGATTTTGTTTGTAACCCCATTAGAAGCTGGAGAAATGGCTTTTGTGGTACTGCTGTAGATGTCTGAAGAGGCATCTTCAGGTCAAGCATTAACTTAAGCCAGACTACAAAACATCGCTTATTTGCACAACACAGGTACTAGAAGCACCTGTGAGTAGAGCTTTGGTCATGGCTGATTAGCTGAAGAAGTAGTGACAGCAATGGGTAAAGACTTTGAATTGTAATCTAGAGGGATCCATATAGGGAAACCTGGAATAATAATAATGCCAGTACCTATAAATAACAGGTGTAATACCCATTATGCTGACATGAACTGTGTTTATATTGGTTCCAGTCTGTTTTGTGGACAAATATTAGTTCCAGGTTATTTTACTTGTTAAAAGCCTGATTTCTACCTTTGCAAGCAGTTACTAAGAAGTAGTGCTAATGTTTTGCCAACTTCTAGTTGTTGGCACACTTCTCCTTGCTGAAGGAAATGGTAATGATGATGTATATTGCTTTCCAGCATCATTAGTTTGGCATGTGCCTGCTTGTTGCATAAAGTGAAATATTTGGCATCAGTTGGAATTTACATAATCTTGATGCATTTTCATCATATAATCATCACTGATGTGGTAAATGTTTCTGAGCATACTGTGCAAGGCTTTGTGAGATTCTCATGCACTTGGCTTGGCCATATTTGTGCATGCTGAAGCCACTGAAGATCGACATGATCTCACATGAGGTCAGAAATCCTCACAAAAATGTACTGCATCAGTTACAATGAATTGCATCAGATCTCACACAATTTAATACATCTGCGTTTATTCTGTGAATGACATGTTTTACAAAAAAGTTACTTAAGACCTCCAAACCCCTTTATGAATAGTATTTTTGCATGTATTTGCATTTCATATGTCTGATCACTGCGACAACTGAAATAATTATACATTTTCTTTAGTTGATGGCAGTGGTTTTAATCCCTTGGATCCCCCCACTGTGTTCTCGTGCAAAACGTACACTTCATCAGAAAACCAAGATAAATATAGTACAGTGATCTAACCTTTAAAACAGTCTTATGTCTGTATTCCTTATTCTATGTCTGGCCTTGAAAACACTGCCAGGGATGGGGCAGCCACAGCTTCTCTGGACACCCTGTGCCAGCGCCTCAGCACCCTCACAGGGAAGAACTTCTTCCTGATGTCCAATGTAATCTCCCCTCTCTGCTTAAAGCCATTCCACCGTGTCCTGTCACAACATGTCCTTGTCCAAAGCCCCCCTCCAGGTTTCTTGTAGCCCCTTTAGGCAGTGGAGCTGCTCTAAGGTCTCCCCTTAATGTGGCCTTCTCTTCTCCAGGCTGAACAAGCCCAGCTCTTTCAGCCCGGCTCCAGAGCAGAGCTGCTCCAGCCCTTGGAACATCGTTGTGGCATCCTCTAGCCTTGCTCAAGCCAGGTCCACAACTGACTGTGATGTGTCTCTTTTTGGCTGTGTTTTTCCAATCCAGTCACTGCTGTCAGACTAGTATCTTCTATTTGCATGTGCTCCTTGATCCTACCCATAACACACCCTACTGAGGAGAAGCAGTACACTCGTCCTGGTTTTGGCATCCCTGCGGAACACTCCTCTGGTGACCATAGTGTTTTGATGGTAGGGTAGACAGGAGATGAAATGGGAGACTTCATAAAAGGCACTGTAGCCTGCTCTGGTCCTGGATCCTGCAGGTAAGTGGACTGGAAGCAATGCTGTTGGTTGCAAAGTGCTTTCTGTGGCAGAAGATGAGTCCCCAGAGGAAGAGCCTGCCAGCACCGTGTTGCTGTGGGAAGTGGTGTGGCGTCACGTCGAGGCCTGGCCAGGGGAAGGCAGTTTATCAAGAGAGAGTTTTTCTGGATCTGCGTGTGGGTGGCTTCCTGCTGGAGCCTGCAGAGCTGTCAGCGGTGCCTTCTTGTGACAATAGTGTGGGGGAAAGCTGCGCAGGAGAAGGCTTGAAGAGCTAAGAAATGTTTTAAAATACTTTTCCTTCATGCTTTGCTGCAAGACCACTGTTTTGCCTTTAATAGAATCACTTGGTTTTTAAAAGGAATATTTGGTGGTGTGCTCCAGTGAATTCTAATGAAGAGCTTGCAGGCAATAGTCCTAGGCACTGTAAAATACTGGTAACCAACCAGTATTTCTCCAAACAGCTCTGCTAAGCATTCTTGCAAAATTCCAGCCACAGATGGCAAAAGAAGTAGTTTAGGAATCGAGTTAACTGTCAACCACAAGAAAAATCTTCCCTGGCATCTCATCATTACATTAGAATTGATAAATGGCCTATTGTCTCCTTTGTAATCAAAAGAATTCATCTTGAACCACTTCTGTATGTGCCATAAAAATATTTTCTGTGTTTTAGTTAATCAAAGAAAATGTAATTGATTGCTGCATTAATACCCAGGCAAAGCATAACATGTCTCGCATAAAAAGCTAACAGAGTCATTTACAGAGGCATTCACATGCTCCAGAGCTACCTTCCTTGCTATTGGGGTCGTGGAGAAAACAGCTGCTGTAAAGAAACTGTAAGAATTCTAAGATCAGAGGAAGTATTCAGAGAGATCTGATTTTCTGCAGTTTGTCTTTCTATATTAGGCAGATACCATCTTATCAGGACTATAGTCCTGTTCCTTGTAAGAATTGTTAGAATCACAGAATGGTTTGGGTTGGAAAAGACCTTAGGATCATCCAGTTCCAACCCCTGCCATGGGCAGGGACACCTCACACTAGACCATGTCACCCAAGGTTCTGTCCAACCTGGGCTTGAACACTGCCAGGGATGGGGCATTTATCACTTCTTTGGGCAACCTGAATTAGACCAGAAGTAATTTGAGGATAATTCTGCCTCTACTACTTTGGAATTTCATTAGGCAGTTTTCAGTCTGCCCTGACCATATATTTTTCAAGACAGAAAAAAGAAGGAAAGGAAAGGCAAATGAAAGGGAAAGCTGATGACATCCAAGTATGCTTCTAGTGGGGTAGAGGTGATCCATCAGGCTGTTTTCCTTTTACCTGCACTGTTTTTCTGATCTGTATCAAGAAAACTTGGGGACTTTTTCTTTAGAAATAGAGAAAACAACAACAATAAACAACAAACCTTAAGGAGGGTGGCTAAATGTTAATAAACACCAGGAACTCTAAGCTTTTCATTGCAGACAGTTTGACAGCCTTTCTCTCTGCCTCAGAGGCTTTTCCTGTGACACTTGTTAACTTTCCTGATAAGTATATATCCACTCATAAACTCCATGTCAGATATCTTGTTAACAGTGGGCAACGTACTACCAAAGCAATGCTGCTGTCCTGCACAGAGGGGAAATGATTTTTTTCTCCTTGAACTAGAGGGGACAAAATCTGCCAACACACAAGTGAGAGCTGTGTTGGAGCTGTAGTTGTGTCTGATAGTTACGGTGTTTGTAACATGGGATAGAATGATAGTACTCCTGTGCTAGAATGCAGTGTCTGGAGATCACTGTGATCAGATTGTGTTTCATTTCTTCAGCCTTTCAGTTCTGAAGAGTTTTAACATAACAGCAGTCTGTAATGTTCAGGGGTTCACAATGCCTTTGGACAGCAATCAAGTGGGTGCAAATCCTTTGATAGCTTATGCTCCTTTTTTGCTTTTGTTTTACTTCTGCAAGAGCACTACGTGGTATGGGACTACAGTGGCAAGATACCTTGCAATAGTCGGAGCTGTGGCATGTGCAATCAATAATAATTTGCAATGAATAATTATGGTTACTGTGAGGGGAAAGCCAACTACATTGAACTTACATTAAGAAAATGTTGGAAGGCATCTTTACGTGTGTAATCTCTCTTGGGAATGTTGTCACCACACTTTCCTGATGCTTTGGAAGACCTTGACAGAGAAAATAAATGAATTTGCAGGTAGACCTTTGTCAGAAAAACAGCTTAACTGCAGTTGTACCAATGGGGAGGGGTAAATCCTCTCAAACCTGAATGTTTGGATGTTCAGATTGCTTTCTAGGACCTCCTTTGAGCACTCCTTCAAGCAATCCTGGACAAAAGTCCTGGACGAAAGAGGCAGGCATCTTTATTTGATGGATGAATAAACCTTCTACAGAAATTCCCCATTGTGTCCACAGTGCGAGTGGGATGCTGAGCAGAGGTGCTTGAGCTCCCTCCACAACCAGCAGTGAACACTGTTACAGGGTCTAAATTAATGTGAAGCAGCACTACCCAAGTACCTCTGTGTCTGTGGGGACTGGAGCTCAGACCCTCTTGTGGTGCTGCGCTTGTCCCCTGTCCTGCAAATAGTGTCTATGGATACAACAAGAAGGTGGTGTGGGAAAATATTGTGTGAAATAGGGGGGTGCTTCTTGTTTTCTGAATTCACAATCTGATGCTTACGGTCTGCCTGCCTGGCAAGCTGCTGGAATTTCAGTGGTTTATAGCTCACTTGCTGTGAGAAGATCTTCAGCTAAGCTGCATGTTATCCCTTGACAGGCCTTGACCATGGCTGTGGCCTCTGTCCGCAGGATGCATGCTCCACCAGCCAGCAAAACTCAGTGAGAAAGGAACTGGAGCCTTTTTCTCTCGAGGGCTGAATGAAAGTGCGTGCAGTTGTGTCTAGTGGCTTAGAGAGGGTCTCTCAAACGGAATGCAGTTATTTTCCTGTGCACATCAGCTGAGAATCTTCCTGGTGATATTCAGGTAAAAAGGAAGCACAAATAAGATTCTTAATATTCTTTACTATTTGAAAAGGTAGCAGTATGATCAAAATTCACTAATAGCATAGGCCAGCCTGTGATGCAGTCAGAATCACAGATGCCCTTGCCAGCATCTGGTCTGACAGCAAGCAGAGCAGTCGATTAAACGTATTTTCTTTGCATTACTAAAAAGGTTAACAGTCGTGCTTGACAGGCCGATGGGTTTAATGTGAAGGTTGATTCATCTTTCTTACCTGAAGGCTTGCAGTACTACAAGCTTTTGAGATATGTCCAAGTTCAGCATTTAAGCACATGCTGAACTGCTGTGTTGAACTTATTACAGTCCTTTATTCTAAGAGGAGGTTGCAGAAATGAGTCCTCTTTATACATGGAGAGCCTGGCAGCATTTCTATGTTGCAGTGTCAGAAGGGTATGGACAATCAGTGTAGCTAGCAGAAAATCTAAATGCATGCTTTTCCTTGGGAGAGGACAAGGAAGTGATGCATTGCAAAAGGAATAGCAGGAAGGAACGTACTTCAGTCAGCATCATTTGGGGAGGGTAGCTTCATCCCCCCTTTTGTTAATCCTCTCTTAAATGTGGATTTTAATGGAAAAACCTTGAAAAATGCTTTTGACGAGATTATTATGAAAATATTTCCTAATTCTCTTTCTTTTTTTGTTTTCCTTTTTCCTTCAGTCAGTCATTTCTATTCTGCACAGACCAGAATAGCACTGTGGGGGGAGCACTTAAATAGGAAGAAGATATTTGTCATCTGTCACACTCTGAAATTAAACTTTTGATATCGAGTTATTGCCTTAGAAATAACTTCAAACAAATTTACATGCAGAGCAAAGTACATGGTGGGGGAAGCTGTTGAACCAGTTATTACATAACTGTGTTAAATCCTCTGCCACCAAAAGAGCCTTTAAAAAGATTTCTTCATGAATAAATTAAAACCAGTACATCCATACAATGAAAATCTCAATGATTCCTTGACCACTGAACGTGGATTTTGTTTTATCTTTTAATAAAATCACAGAGGGGAGGCTGAGGTTCCCAGGGCTGCTGCAGAGATTTCTAATGAGGAATCGATAGCCAGGTTTGTCAGATGCTTTGAGGATGTTTGTTGTGCGTTTGCATATATTAAGAAAGTAGAAAGAGAAAGGGGCCATGTCTAAGGAGAACTGTTCATTATACAGTTAGGGAAGTAAAACTCAAACATTCCCATGGCATGTTGTACAGAAAGTAAGTTGGGAGGAATATATGTTTCATAATGGCAACAGTGGAAAGAGTTTTTGGACTTTGGCATGATATTCCTGTTCTGTGGAATAGGTGTTGAAAAATCAGAAATGAGATGAAACAAAGGAGTGGCTCATCCCCAGGACCGGGGTAATAGATATTCCTAGCTGGTGAATTTAGGACTACTGAGAGAGAGTGATGGGTTCCTCTCTCCCACAGCTGGTTTGGTTCCAAAATGCTTGCTGAAAGACACTACCTATTGCGTGGCTGTGGCTGTTAAACCTCATTTGTTGAGTGAAGTGAGCAACTCAGCTTTATTTATTTGCTTTGTTTGCTAAAGCAGGTTGCTTGCTTTGTGATCTTGCTTGTCCCCTGTGGACAGCTGCCACTGTCATGCAGAAGCCTTGGGGGCATTGCTTCAGGTCATAAACATCTTTTCTTGTACTCTGCATGATTATGTACTTTTGTCTGCTGCAAGTACATGTCTTGTTTGTAGCCATCCTAGCCAGTGGTCACGTCATTTCTGCCCAAAAAATTCTTTATTTTTCTTTTCCTCCTTTTGACACACAGTTGATGGCAAGTTTGATTTAGCAGGAGATGGGTGTTAGTGTGTCCGTGCTGTTGGAGTGTGAGGCTGCCTCACAGCAGAGGTAATGGCCATAGCTAGCAACATGTGGATCCTCCATCCAGCTCCCTTTCCACATGCCATTATCTGGGTGGGAGCTGGCTGCACATGGGCAGCATTGTAAGTAGACAAAAGCTTACATTCCATGCCTAAGAAATGTGACTTACAGCTGGGAATGCCTGAAAAGCAGCATTTTATTAATCCTCGTCTTGTGTTTTTCAGAAATAAAAAAATACGTGGCTCTTTTCCTATTTAAAAAACTATTTTTCAAATGCAAATTTCATTTTTGAGACTTTATAGGAGGTGAATCTAATTCCTCTTTGAACTCGTTTTTATACGGTGGTTATTGTACAGCCTTACACTATTGTAGAATGTTACTGGATCACTGATCTCTGGCAGAAAACATTCTAGTATCTATGTTGAATAGAGGTGTAAAGCCCTGGAATATCACATAATTGTTATCTGAGGATTCTTCTAGCCCAGATAATGCTCTAGAATCAGAGAGCCAAATTAGTAAAGGAATTGGTAATAACTGCATTGCATGAAGTGCTGATAAATACAAGGGAGGGAGATTACAGATAAGCTGGGTCAGAACTGTTTTATTTTCTTGCCTCAAATCCAGCCCCATTTAATAGAAATAAAATGGAATACGTAGAAGGTCTGTCTAATACGTCTGTGGTAAAGATGGGACTATGCTTATTTAGCTACTAAATGTTTTTATAACCAAACCAGTTTCAGAAGAACAGAAGTTTGACCTCTGTTTGACCTCTGGGAATGTGAACAATATTGAGACACATGAAGGTCGGTTATCACCTGGAGTCTTTTGAAGTACATGGCTTTGATTCCGGCACTTAAAATCTTAAATACCTCTTCCATTATTTATTTTAAAAGTGAATACCTTAGGGAACAAACCCCTTCAAAGGCCCTGATATGATTGTTTTCCCCCTCCTGTTTTGAATCCACAATAGATGACAGCCCCAACTTTCTCAGCCTGTCTTCA
>NW_009924360.1:1911-2314 GCF_000696875.1 Nestor notabilis | reverse complement strand
ATAGGGACCCACAGTGACCCATAGAGACCCATAGCCCCATAACCCAGCCCCATAGTGACCCATAGTGCCCCATAGCACCCCCTAACCCTGCCCCGTAGTGCCCCATAACCCATCCCTGCAGCACCCCATGACCCAGCCCCACATCGCCCCATAGCGCTGCCCCATAACGCCACCCCACACCCCAGCCCCACATCGCCCCATAGCGCCGCCCCACGTCGCCCCGCAGTGCCCCGAGGTGCGGCTGAACATCATCTCGAACCTGGACTGCGTGAACGAGGTGATCGGGATCCGGCAGCTCTCCCAGTCCCTGCTCCCGGCCATCGTGGAGCTGGCTGAGGACGCCAAGTGGCGCGTGCGCCTCGCCATCATCGAGTACATGCCCCTGCTGGCGGGGGAGGCGGTA
>NW_009924360.1:582-1733 GCF_000696875.1 Nestor notabilis | reverse complement strand
TTGGTGTGGTCTCTCTGGGCCCCGCGGGCAGGGCCATCATCGAGTACATGCCCCTGCTGGCGGGGCAGCTGGTACGGACCGGGCTGTACTGGGCTGTACTGGGCTATACTGGGCTATACTGGGGTATAATGGGGTATACTGGTCTATACTGGGTTATACTGGTGTGACTGGGACACACGGGCAGGGCCATCATCGAGTACATGCCCCTGCTGGCGGGGCAGCTGGTACGGCCCAGACTGTACTGGTCTATATTGGTCTATATTGGTCTATACTGGTCTATACTGGGTTATACTGGTGTGACTGGGACACACGGGCAGGGCCATCATCGAGTACATGCCCCTGCTGGCGGGGCAGCTGGTACGGCCCAGACTGTACTGGTCTATATTGGTCTATACTGGTCTATACTGGGCTATACTGGGGTATACTGAGGTATAATGGGTTATACTGGGTTATACAGGTTTATAGTGGGGTATACTGGGTTATACTGGTCTATACTGGGGTATACTGGGTTATACTGGTCTATAATGGGGTATACTGGGTTATACTGGGGTATACTGGGTTATACTGAGGTATACTGGGATATACTGGGGTATAATGGGTTATACTGGGTTATACTGGTTACACTGGTGTGACTGGGACACACGGGCAGGGCCATCATCGAGTACATGCCCCTGCTGGCGGGGCAGCTGGTACGGACCAGACTGTACTGGTCTATATTGGTCTATATTGGTCTATACTGGTCTATACTGGGGTATACTGGGTTATACTGGTTACACTGGTGTGACTGGGACACACGGGCAGGGCCATCATCGAGTACATGCCCCTGCTTGCCGGGCAGCTGGTGGGTTAAACTGGTCCGAACTGGTTATACTGGTCTATACTGGGTTATACTGGTCTATACTGGATTATAGTGGGTTATAGTGGGTTATAATGGGTTATACTGGTCTGTACTGGTTTATACTGGCATATACTGGTTATACTGGTGTGGAACTGGTTATAGTGGTTATACTGGTTCTTACTGGTTCTTACTGGTTCTCACTGGTGTCTCACAGGGGGTGGAGTTCTTTGATGAGAAACTCAACTCGCTTTGCATGGCCTGGCTGGTGGATCACGGTGAGCCGGGAGGGGTTGGGATGGGCTGGGATGGGGTT
>NW_009924360.1:0-480 GCF_000696875.1 Nestor notabilis | reverse complement strand
TCGGGAGGGGATTGGGATGGGCTGGGATGGACTGGGAGGGGATTGGGATGGACTGATAGGGGATTGGGATAGACTGGGATGAACTGGGACAGGCTGGGACAAACCGGGATGAACTGGGATGGACTGGGAGCCCTCAGGGTGTCAATGGGGGATACTGGGAGCCTTGCGGTTGGTTACTGGGTGCTACGGGGAGTCACTGGTCCGTACTGGTCTATACTGGTCCGTACTGGTCCATATGCTCCTCCCTGCCCCGTTCCCAGTATACGCCATCCGGGAAGCAGCCACCAGTAACCTGCGGAAGCTCGTGGAGCGCTTCGGGCCGGGCTGGGCGCAGGGAACCATCGTCCCCAAGGTGCTGGCCATGGCCGGGGACCCCAACTACCTGCACCGCATGACCACCCTCTTCTGCATCAACGTACGTGCTGCCACCCATGGGTGCTGGCACCCACCTATGGGTGCTGAGACACCCCCCTACGGGAC
>NW_009924359.1:15640-35040 GCF_000696875.1 Nestor notabilis | reverse complement strand
TGGAAAAGAGAAGGCTACATAGAGACCTCATTCTTCTCCACTAAGAAAATGCAGAGAAGATATTCAGGGAATGCCTGGCAATACAGTTAGAAGAACAACATCCACCTTGAAAGAGATTAAAGCTGCTTAATTTATTTATCAAAGGAAGGTGATGAAAAAAGATGCCTTCCAGTATCTGAAGGGGGCTATAAGGACGTTGGGGAGGGACTCTTCATTAGGGACTGTAGTGGTAGGACAAGGGGTAATGGGTTCAAACTTAAACAGGGGAAATTTAGGTTAGATATAAGGAAGAAGTTCTTCACAGTTGGGGAGGCCAGGTTAGATATAAGGAAGAAGTTCTTCACAGTGAGGGTGGCGAGGCCCTGGAATGGGTTGCCCAAGGAAGTTGTGAATGCTCCAACCCTGGAGGTGTTCAAAGCCAGATTGGACAGAGCCTTGGGCAACATAGTTTAGTGTGTGGTGTCCCTGCTCATGGCAAGGGGGTTGGAACTAGATGATCTTAAGGTCCTTTCCAACCCTAACTATTCTATGATTCTATGATTCTATGAAATTAGTACTGTCCAGTAGCTTGAAATTTCTTCTGCTTCATGGATATCCAAGGGTATTACTGATGATTGGTCACCTTTTTTCTTCACCTTCCTTTGATAAACAAATTAAGCAGCTTTAATCTCTTTCAAGGTGGATGATGTTCTTCTAACTATATTGCCAGGCATTCCCTGAATATCTTCTCTGCATTTTCTTAGCATCCTGCTTAAGCAGGATTAAATCAGAATTACATACTATCTTGCAAATACCTCTCACGAATAACTTCCCATTTTTTGTCTCCTGTAGATCGCAGTTTCCTTCTTCATGGCTGTACCATACCAGCAGATAATGGTTATCAACAGCCTTTATGGTAATTATTTTGATTATAAAATTATTTTACAAATTTTTGAAGGAAACATTTTAAATAAAATACATATAATTACATTACATATATTTTTATTTAGAATATACGCATAATATATAATAGATTAACGTTTCACATGTAATTTTATTTTTATTTCTTATTATAATAATTAATAATCCTTTATCTGACTGCAGGATGGAGGCAGGGTGAAGACTTGTTGACACTGCAGTCTGACTCATGCTAGCAGTTTGTCTTTAAAACCCAGTGTAACATCCCTCATTTCTCACAGCTGGCTCTTCTGTTCTGTCATGATCCCCAGCAAGCAGGTACAAGAGAGAAAGATGAGAGATTCCGGAGATGTTTTCCGTAACTTTACTGATATCTGTTGAGGTGTCTGTAAATTGTTACACATATGGGTCTTTTAATCTTTCTCTCCTGAGTGGATTTCTTTGGCATTTAAATCATGGCAAATAATATGTTAAACATGACTCTGCTCTGACTGTTGAACATGATGATTAATGCTAGCTCATGCCTGTCTTACACTCTGTGGTATTACGTTTAAGAAAGCATTGGCTACTGTTGCTCAGGTGAAACATCTTCTCATGTAGGAAAATACCCTTTCATAAATAAAGCAAGGCTGGAAGTGGCACAGCTCTGAGCTGATTATTGAGGAACAATCTGCAAAAGCGCAAAACTAATTCTACATAATTTTTCAAACACTCCCCATAAAGCTCTTCTGTGATAAACAAATAAAATAAGTCCATAGCAGGAAAACCTGATTCAGTTATTTGCATCTATGTTCACCACAACAGAGCACAAGGAAACCCCCATGCTGGCATCCTTCCAGATGGAACTACACCAATTAGCTGCCTCGAAGTGAAGCTTTGTGTAGACCAGTAGACAAAATGAGGACACTTTCACAAGACTTCTAATAAAGAATAAAATTAGAGGACACATGAATAACTATGACATTGGGCAAAGGTCAATTACACTTACAATGAATTTTGTAAGTGCAAATCATACCTCACATACCTACTTGAATCAAGAGGCTCTGTATCAGGATAGCGGAAACCCTGTCTACCAAAGGCATTTGAGTTTGCTGCTAAGGGTTTTAAAGGAATTTTTAACTGGTCACAGGATAAGACTGCAAGGATACCTGGATAGTTGGTTAAAAGACAGGAATGAAAAGTGTCTGTGAATGGCCACTTGTATATATAACTATATATGTAGTACATAGTATAAATATATGTATATATATGACCCATATACTGTTCCTAAGAAGCAGTGTAGATGCAATTCTGGGTTGCACACTGATGGTCTAAACACTACCGCCCGCCACTGCTGTGACATGGCTTCAGCTTCCTGGAAGTATCTGCTTCTACAAAGCTGTTTCTTCATGGTCCTACCTCAATGGGGAGCCTGAGCTGAGGTCTCTGCCAGTGCATCTTCCATGACCTTTTTGCCCTAAATATAGAGTTTTGCTCCTCCATCAGTGTTGGCAGTATTAATCATAAGAAAACCCCGTCTCCAGAATCTGAACACCAAAGCCAGCTCTCCACATCAGCTGTTCCTCAGCTGCCTCAGGGAATCAGGGAGGGCTGCTGTGTGCTGCAGTGGTTAATCCGTCTGCCGCCCTGAGCAAACTGGGTCAGTCAGGCTGCACAGCTCTGGCCGGGCTGTGTGCCATGGACTGACAGAGCTGGCATTTACATTTTAGTTAGAGGGTGAATATGTTTCATAGTTGTTTTTTTATCCTGCTTGGAATTCTTACTTGATAATCCAGTCTTCTCATGACTCCTCCTACCCAGACGAAATGTTAAGTTTTCCATTATCAGTGTGGTATAAATGCACCAAAACATGTTTTTCTTATGGTTCCATGAATATCTGAAATAAATATGCACATATATATTTCAATGTGCCATGCAGCATGTCAAACTAATCTGAGCCTAAATTAAATTCTCAAAGGTCTATAAAATTCCACACCATTGGTGGTGCTGACACTAATAGTCTGGACTGGCAATATACTAATCACTCTGGCTCTAGAAGAGCAGGCTGGTATTTTAATCACCCAAATGCTAGTAGTCTGGCCTTGTTGGCATTCTAATTGTTATGGCACTAATAGCCTGGGAAAGATGGTATTTTAATAATCCTGAATCACAGTCTTAGAAATGTTAGTTTTTTACATTTCTGTCTTTTTTGTCAAGGTTAACGAGAGCTCTACCATAGATATGATCAATTACAAAATAGAGAAATCACTATTTTAACTTAAAGAATCAAACTTGGGAGTCTTGGCACTCACAGTTCTGGACACTTTTCAGTTACATCACCTTTTTCCAATCTTTCTTCTTTTTTTTCCCTGCAGCACCTTCAAGCCACATGAGTCACTTGGGACAGCTGAAATGGGCTGTGCTGAAGTGTTTGCTGTTTTACATATTGCAATGATCTTACTACAGTATCCAACTAATGAAGTTCCAGGTTTTTAACATGGCATGATAAAACCCCTCTCACTATTGTTGATACTTTAAGAAATTAATTCATAGAATCATAGAATAGTTAGGGTTGGAAAGGACCTTAAGATCATCTAGTTCCAACCCCCCTGCCATGAGAAGGGACACCACACACTAAACTATGTCACCCAAGGCTCTGTCCAGCCTGGCCTTGAACACCTCCAGGGATGGAGCAGTCACAACTTCCTTGGGCAACCCACTCCAGTGCCTCACCACCCTCACTGTGAAGAACTTCTTCCTTAGATCTAATCTAAAGTTCCCCTGTTTAAGTTTGAACCCATTACCCCTTGTCCTACCACTACAGTCCCTAATGAAGAGTCCCTCCCCAGCATCCTTGTAGGCCCCCTTCAGATATTGGAAGGCTGCTCTGAGGTCTCCACGCAGCCTTCTCTTTCTCCAGGCTGAACAGCCCCAACTTTCTCAGCCTGTCTTCATATGGGAAGTGCTCCAGTTCTCTTATCATCCTCGTGGCCCTTCTCTGGACTTGCTCCAACAGCTCCATGTCCTTTTTATGTTGAGGACACCAGAACTGGACACAATACTCCAAGTGAGGTCTCACAAGAGCAGAGTAGAGGGGCAGGATCACCTCCTTTGAACTGCTGGTCATGCTTCAGATTGTCAATAATTCATCTTATCTTTATATGTCACTAATTAGCTATTTGTTGAACATTCATTGACTTCAAAGAGCTTAATCTGTGCTGTCATACAGGGCAGGTCACTAACAGATGGATTTGCAGGAATGTTTTATGACCAAGCTACATTTTTATCCCCTTTAATTTGAGGTTGGGAATGACAAGGGCTCAGGAGATGGACTAAAAAGGAAATTGCCAGTTTTCCTCCAACAGCTGAGGACTGTGATCTTGCAATGCCTGGAAAAATTTAATCCAATTGTCAAGGAATTAGGGCACTCTACAAATAAATAACTGTGGTTAAATTGTGAATTTTGTTTCATATTTCTTGTAATGGGTGGGTCACCTCTTTTGAGATTTTCCGCTAAGCTAAAGTAGTCACGGCTCTCTCATAACTTCTGAACTGGGTCTGTTACCTAAATGCAATACAGTGCTATTTGAGGAAGATTCAGCTCCCCTCATTATGGTGATGGCTGTAGGCCGAATGTGGATGATGAAGTCATTTGCTCAGCATTGCAGTGGCACAGTGCGTTGCAGGGGTGAGCGACGGTGTGTGTTTTCAGCTGGTCCCAGCCCAGTGCTGCCTGGTGGGAGCCCAGTTCTCCCCTTCTGCCATGGCCACTTTGCTACATGGTGGTGAGCACCTGAGGGGCAGCAGGGGATGTGCCTCTCCCTCTGTGGGCATCATGCAGAGGCTGACAACACTGGGAGCGTTGTGTGAGAGGAGGTGTCCCATTTGGGGAGGAGAGAGGTGAAACAAAAGAGGCAGAGCAGTAAGAAGAACAGTTCTGGCTGAGGGAGGGGGAGGGTGAACTTTAAAAGGCATCAGTCTTGTGGGTGACCCATCTGAGTAGCTGGCTGCACTTCACCCACGTCAGTGCCAATAGAAGTCATACCAAACTCAGCAGCAGCAATGGGCCTTCTAATTTTACTTGATTTTCACAGCTGGGATGGTGAATGCATCAATCAAATACTTATTTTTGTCTTCATTTTAAAAAGCCCCTGGAGAGGAAATTTGCCCTTCATCTGCTTCCCATGTGGAAAGTCCAGCTGCTCTTTCAAGCTCAGTTTCCAGAGACAGGGTTGTTCCCAGCTGACATTCTTCTGTAAGAAGACTGTTAATAATGCTAGCAGTTCTCTTCACAACCTATTTTTTCACTTTAGGAAAAGAATATCAAGGGTGGACCCTTCATGCCTGCTATTTCAAAAGGATTTGAGCTCTTTGCGAGAGAATTCTTTTAAAGTGTTCTCTTTTCAATGTCCTGTCCCCATTGCCTCCTATGCTTACGATGATTCCTGTGTCATCCATGGCTTCATTCCCAATCCCCTGTATGGATTTTTTTCTGCTTTCAGGGTCTGACATTGATAAGCAGGGCTGATGCCACCCTACTGACCTATGTGGCCAGCACAGCCTCTGGCAGTTGCAGTCAACACACGTGCCCTGCTTGGGAAGCGAGGTGTCATTCTCAGCGTGCCACAGTGTTGGAGCCAATGCTTTCGGCAGCTAAACTTAGGAGCAACATGACAGCTGTGTGAGATCACTGTGCTGCAGGAGCTTATCCAGTGGGGCAATGTTTTGGAGACTGGCACTCTATATTTTCCTGGCTTAACAGTCTACTCTGCCTGGTTACAATCTCCTTTTGTTTACTTGGACTCAGAGAGGATTTCTTACTGTGACCTTGGTGAACTTTGGTAAAGCTGAGATATGATGACCAGGAAAATGTGTTTTCCCTGATCTCTGTGCAACAAAAAGCAATACTGTAGGGCCAGTTTTGTTGCTTACCTGTGCTCAGTACCTGTCAACCTCCCATGACCAGGACTCTAAATATAAGGATATTGGCCTCCTCTGGTAAACTGCTTGTGATAACACAAATAATTTCACTTACTATCAGATGTACTTTAACATGAAGCAGGCTTATTTTCCTTGGAAGGTTAATGTATCCTTTTATACAATGCTGCAGATGCCTCTTAGTATTTGCAATGTTACTTTAACCTTCTACATGAGAGGTCAGCCTCAGCGCCTTGGCAGGAAAACAGGTTTTTGGTTATTTTTTTTTAACCCAAAGCAGCAGAGTCATAGTAAAGTCCAGGAATTCTCTAAGGAGGACTCCTCTGTCTGTTCAAGGCTGCAATAGCACTGTGTTTTCCTCCTGTCAGTATTTGTTTTCTGTACCTCTGCAGGGGTTACCCTGTAGACAAGCTATTTCCAGTGCATCTTCTGTGCAACCAAGAACTGGAGGGACAAAACGTTCTCCTGAGTCCCTAGAAAGCCCTAATCTCACACCTTCAGCCACTCAAGAAGCTCTTGTGAAGTGATGCATTTTAAATGAGGACTGGCAGGGGTTGGAAGGACATGTTTCTGGCAGTGGGTTGCTGGACCATGGGGAGTGACAGCACTCTGCACTAACACATGGAGTTCAAAGCAGCAGGACTGGCAAGACTGGAAGAGGTCTCAAAGGAAAGGTTTCTTGTTTTTCCTTGGAGGGCAGCCTGACAGCTTAATATGGGTGACTAAGGTGAGGGAAAGAAAAATCTTAGAAATGCTTTAAATGGTCCAGTCTTTGTTTCTGTTAAAGCTTGTATCTGAGTTCCCCAATTCTTCTGAGTTCTGCTTTAGGCAGAATTGATTACATGAATAGGAATATGAATGTGAAGTACATAAGGAGCTAAATTTCAAGATGTGTAAGTGCTAACAGGTACCTGTGAGAACTTGGAAAAGAGAAGCCAAACTCAGGATGTTACTGGTAGCACAAGGACTTCTGAGTCTTCATCAGCACTGACAAAATTAATCTAAGGCGGTCCTAAAGAGCATGAGCATAGCATGCTTCTGGTAAAGGAGAGAGCCAGAAACAGAACAGTAAGGGTTTTTACTGAAGCTGCTATACAGACAGAAGTTTTCATAGGAGACTTGATCAAACTGTGAACATTTTAAATGTAAACATTCTTTGACACAGCAGGATAGTTCAAGCATGAAATAAAAAGGTAGAAAATCTATTATTTCTATTATAAGAAATAGTATTTCTATTGTAAGAAATGTAAAAAGTGAAGAAATAATGTACCAAAATGTCAGTTTGCTTTGGGCTCCTGAAACCTGAGGTTAGTCAGGACCATATCTCTTTAAAAAAAAAAACCAACAAACCACACACAAAGAAAGAAAAAACCCACGCTGGGAAGGGGGAGCTAAAGCTTCTGCTGCATTGGGCTGTTGGGAGTCATCGGCTGCAGCAGCAGTCCCTCATCCTTCCGCAGCCTGCTGATTTTGCAAAAGAGGGAGGAAAGGATCGTTTTGTGGTCCAGATGCTGTCAAACACAAGCAACCAATGGAAGAAATGGCACAATGAGCAAACGAGCATGTGGAAGCAGTTTGTGAAGAAATAGTTAAACACCGAGCTTTGTCCCGGCAGATGCTGTAAGTACAAGCTCAGTGGCAGATCCCGTGGTCACTGCAGTTGTTTGTGGAAGATGTTTTATGGGTATCCTGATGCTTTTAGCACTCACTGGTGAAGAAAGCATTGACCGTGACACATTTAATAGTGTATTTAGGCAAATAACTGTATTGTCTGTGTCTCGACAGGATTTTGGGGTAACTCCCAAGCTGCAGTGCGCTGGCAGGGAGGGTGAAGCATGGGACTTTGCACATGAGCTTGTTCTCCTTCCCTGATGGCTTGTCTGGGCTTTGCCCTATAGATGTGCTAGTGGATTGCTGCAGTACCACCCTCCCTGTGCAAAGGCCTCTCTCTGAGTTTCAGCACTGCCTTCAAGTGCTGGGATACACAATACATTTTTCACGCTACAATGGCTGACCTAATTTAAAAAAAAATTCCTACAATTACTTCTTACACAAACTTACTTCATGCCAAGTGCTTTATTCTCATTTTTTCTTATGTATGCGGTTGTAGAAAGCTTATGAAATTCCAATAGCTTTGTGTGTTACCACTGGGACACTGGTTCTTAACATAGCTCTCCCAAAGAGAGTGCCAAGTATGATTTATTACTCAAAGGAATGAAGATTTTCCAATCTTTGGTCTGTTTCTAGCTGTAGTAGATATATGTGTTTTTAAATGTAAACATTTGTTCTTATGGAAATCTGATGTCTTGTTCTTTGGCAAATGACTTGCTGCTTTTTATTCTGCATATGCCCTGATGATCTACTAGAACTTTAATAACAAGTTAAAAAGCAGAGCTAGAGCAAGTTTATTGCACTGTGCTTCTCAGCAAATTTTTTTTATTGTTATCAGGCAATTATTTTACTGTAGCTAAAACTATTAATGTCAGCAGAGTAAAACACTGGGTAGTATTTTCCTTGTTATGAGAATATTAATTTTGCTTTCACCTGTCTAAGTACTGCATAACGCATGGTGATTTGCTCTAAGCCAAAGAACATCACCTATTTAATGGCCTCTGCGGCTGTTCCTTGGTGCCTACCCAGCTGCTGCAGAAACCGCTGGGAGCTCTCACTCCAGTGGCAGGGGAGGTAACAGCAGGGCAGCTGTGATGAGCAGCCTGTGCTGGCTGTTACAGAGGATCAGTAGTTGATGCAAGGAGGAGTCTTTTTGCATCTCTTTTGGGACATGGCAGAACTGCAGCTCCTGATGCTTATGGCTCTATGTAACTACACACTTGTGCCCCCATCATGCTGATCACCTCAGTTTGTATGTAAGGCAGAGCCCCCCTTACACTGAGTAACCCATCAGTGCTTTTGGATGTATTACAGCAATTTCTTACTGCTGGCTACCAGAAACTGATGTATAAGACAAATCTAGTCCTTAATCAGCTTATAAGAAAATAATGTTACCTAGGGAGTGCTCCAGCAGTGAATGCAAATGCTAAGGCTGTTGAATTGTCAGTATTCATTCTTGTCCCTCCCTCTCCTGTGTCACCCTCCCAAGCAGCATCTCTGGTTGGAATCAGGATTTTCAAAGACTGAGAGAGTAATCACTTGCATTGTTATGTGAGTGTTATAAGAATAGAAAAACTCAATCTCACATAGAGAATTTTTGTTCCCATACTGAAAATGTGCAGGACCATCACATAATTTAATTAGATAAAAATGTTTTATAGGCTGCTTACTGTTGTGTGAAGACAGTGGGAAAAGTTCAGCTCCTGTGTACTTCCATTGTTTTCAGCAGAATGACATTGGGGTGAATTTGGTGGTTTTGGGGCCAACTTGAAAACCTTTTATTTCTCATCCCTCTTTCTTAATTGTTTTACTGTTTCTCAGAAATTATTTTTTACAGACTCCAGGGAAACAGGTGCAGATTCATAAAAAAACACTATGGAGGATCTAAGATGCTCAAGCTAGGATCAGGCTTGCCTGAGGCTCCCTGTAAAGTCAATGGAAACAGAGGGCCACTTCCAGGAAAACTGATATACCACATACCTAAAATTAGTCAGCGGCAATTGCAATTCACAATGGTTGGGGCTGCTTGGACCTTACTCGCAACAAGAATAGTTTCTGAAATACTGGATTTTTATGTTAAAATATAGGAAAATGTAGGTTTTTACAATATAAAAGAGCATATTCTTGAAGAGTTCAAACAGTGTCTAGCTACCTGGTTTGTATGAACCCTTGGAATAACACATGGAATTGAAAAAATGCAAGTTGGATTTTGAAACATTTGATCTTTTGGAAGATTTAATCTTTTTAGAAATAAGTGTTAGTTCATTCAGCAGTATTTTTTTTGTTATACACACAATTATTCAGCAGTTATTTCTGCCTCAGCTAAGAAATAAAACAAGTCACATTATTTGGTACAGTAGATTTTGTCTGTAGGTCATAATCAGGTTTTTCTTTATAAGTGTGTGTTTAATGGATATATTTGCATTTTAGCAGTTTTGAACTAAACCTTGAAATGGGGTGGTCTATCAGCATTTTTCATCTTTTTGGTCAGCTGAATAGAAGACAGTCACCGTTTGGGAATTTTTAGCAAGTGTATTGTTGGTTGTGGTGGACGTGCACCAGAGCAAGGAAGGTTTCACACTGCCTTTGGAGACTTACATGTGTTTATGCACAAAGAAATGTGCAGCAATGAAGATCAGACTATAAAGAAAAGGCTTAGTTATCTTCCCTAAAATTACCTGTAGAAATTTTGTCAACCCTGGTGAAACCAAAATAAGGCAGCATTTCTGATAGGTAATGATTACACTGAGGACACCATAGGACAGGTGTTTTGAGCTCCTCTGGTGACCCCTCAGGAGGGCACAAATGTGTGCTGGGCTCCTTTCAGTGGTAAGGTTTGACTTCTTCTTTCTCACAGGAGAATGGTTGCATACCCCAGTCACCACCTATTTGAGATAAGACAGCTGGTGGAAAATACTAAAGGTCAGAGCTTTAATGCTCTCATCTTCCATGAAGAAGGAACTAACAATGTTAATATTTAAATTACCAATTTTTTCATGGTTTTGGCTGGGATAGAGTTAATTTTCTTCCTAGTAGCTGGTGTAGTGCTGTGTTTTCGCTTTAGTTAGAGAATAATGCTGATAACACACTGATGTTTTAGTTGTTGCTCAGTGGTGCTTACTCTACATCAAGGACTTTTCCATTTTCTGTGCTCTGCCAGTGAGGAGGGGCACAAGAAGCTGGGAGGGAGCACAGCCAGGACAACGGACCTGAACTTCCAAAGAAATATTCCATACTATAGAACATCATACTCAGTATATAACATAAGGGGGAGTTGACCAGGAGGCGCCAATAGCTGCTTGGAGATGGGCTGAGCATCGGTCAGCAGTGTAGTGTGCAAATCAGTCAACTGTAGTGTGCATCACTTGTCTTTCTAGGTTTTTTTTTCTCTCTCTCTTTTTTTTTAATCCCTTTTAATTACTATTATTATATTATTATAATATTTGATTTAATTTTCATTGTTAAACTGTTCTTATATCAACCCATGGGTTTTACCTTTTCTTCTGATTCTCCTTCCTATCCCACCGGGGGGAGAGACTGAGTGAGTGGCTGCATGGTACTTAGTTGCTGGCTGGGGTTAAACCATGACACAGTTTTAGTTAAGCTTCAGTGAAGAAAAAGGAACAGTTTGAACTTTGTTTTAGGTTAGGCAAATTTTCCTGGCTGTCTCTTTGTTAGGTATATCTGGTACACTATGGAACTCCGCAGCATTAACAGCAAAATTATCATCAGGTTTTAACTAATGTAAGCTGAGATCCTGGAGAACACGACAGTAGCTTCAGAGTGGTCTGAGGTACTTTACAAGCAGGCACCAGCTGTTGCTGAGTCTTGTTCCATAAAAGCATTTGCACTATGAAAGAAATTGCTAATGTCAGGAGATGTCTGGAGACCTCCTGGGAGAGAAGCAGAATTGCAATACTGTGCTCTCAGTCTTTGCTTTGCTACCTGCACTTTCCCTATAAAGTGCCTCCTGTAAACCTTAGCCTTTCTTCTCAAATTTCTTCCTTCATATCCATCTTCCCATCCCAGCTGTACTCCTACATGAACTACCACATCTGATGAACTCTCATAAGGTTTTTTGTAACAGCACTATCCACAGCCTGCCCCAATCCTCCAGCAGCATCTCGTATTTCTCCTGCTCCTCAAGGGTGGATTTGGGGGCCCTGGCCATACCTGTGATGCTAAATAAGAGAGCTGGGGAAGAAAAATCTGCACACGTCCTTAGCTCTCTGACATGTACTCAGAGGTGCAGCCAAGCTCATACCTGAATAGGACTAGCACAAGCATGTGGTGAAACAGGGTGTCTAGAGAGTCCATGGACAAGAGATGGAACAAGCTGTGCACTGAAGGCTGATTTTTGCACTGTAGAGTGACATGGAGTCTCTTTATAGGCATTAACAAGTAATTGTCACCTCATTACCTTCATGTTCATATTGGACTGGCACTGGAAATGCTTCCCTGGCACCTGGCATAGGCTCCTATTACCCCGGCAGCCCCGTACCATACAGTATCTCAGCCTAACAGTGTTCATCACATCGAATTAGATTTAAGAGCTGAAGAACTTGTTCTTTCTGGTTTGCTTTGTTTACTTCTGTCAATTCTAAACACATCTCTTTAAATCATATTGGTGTAGCAGTAATGGTGTGGAAAGCTCATCACTTTGGGATATATAAAAATATAGACAATGCATTGCATTGGTTGCATATGTTAGAGAGCACTCCCTTACTGCATAAATATGGATCATTAGACCTGAAAGAGCTTTTTCATCTCTTCTGTGATGCCAAAACCTGATTTATTTCAGCTTCTCATTAACTGTGACAAGGATGATGTCAGACAAGTTGTGCATGCCCTGTCTTATAAATAATAAATGAAAAGGACCATGTCTTCTCTTTCTTTAATGGATCAGTATTATAGCTGGATAGAAAACGCACCAGACTCCTTTATGGAACATAATGGAGTAACAAAATTGCTCTTACTCAGTTGAGTGTATTGATCCCAGGGGCTCCTGCTTGCCCTTTTATCTTCACCTCTGGCATCTCTCTCATCAACACGTAAAATGCTACTTCAATTAAAAGGAATAACAACAAGTTGTTAAATTTTATAAAAAACTAGAAATAACAGAACAAAATGCATATTTCGGTCATCCTAAACTCTAGAATATAAAAATCTTCCAAATACCCTTTCAATGGAGCTTCATTTCTTAATTATTAACATAGTAACTTCATCCTGCAACGTGTTTCTCATTTCTTCCTTTGTGTTGCAGTACTTGTAGAGAGAAAGTTGTTGTTATAATCTTCTCATTAATCATAATTTTCACTAATAAGGTGCTGTTCAATAAAGTAGTTCAAAACACTCTGCAAACACTCATGAATGCAGCTTTATGATACCTCTTTACTCAATATAGCTGTTTGTGAATAATGTTAGTTCTGTTTCATATGGTGAAATGACCATATTCAGTCCCTTGGTCACTTTCTTTCAGTGTTAGGCCACCTTTTTAGATTTTTCTAACTAGGAACAAAGAGCACTGAAATATCTGCTTAGAAAGTAATACCTCAATTTGGGTATGTTGTGAAGCAGTAGAAGTAGAAGGAGATGTTAAGTCATGGGCACACCAAATCTTGTCAGAGTTCTAAGAATATTTTTCAACAGTTGCTGTTGTGAATGGCACCTGCTAAATAAACAGGCTACATGTCAGTGCTTTCACACTGGTTTGCAGCATCAGAAAATGAGTTAAGTATTCTCAACTTTAAAAAGATTTTCTCCCAACTGTCTTGGCATGCTGTGTCAAGCCAAATTTCTGTGTTAATCTCCTTCCTCCTGCAACATTTGGCATTCCTAGAGGAAAATTTTCAGCATAGCGTGTCCCAATTTAGAGACAAGGCCTCCTATTTATGAAGAAGAAATTCATACAGACAAATTCCCTGCTTAAAAGCATACTAGCCATAGAGAGAAAATGCCATGCCATTTGTCATCAGTTTTGGCTGACAAATGACAAAGAGATGGAAATACTTCTGGCCATGTCTGTCAAACTCTATCCATACTTGTATAAGTATGTAGTGATCATAAGTGTCTCTTCCTGATGCTTTTACAAAAAACTACGCTTGGAGGAACACAGAGAAAAAAGAAAACATGTTTATTTTTTATTAATATCAGTAACCTAAAATAAGATTTGGACTTGCAACAAACACCTTAGATGTATCTGTTGGTCTGAACAATGCCCTTTTCCAGGTAGATGAGCAGCACCCATCAGAGCTTATTTCACTATCCAGTCTGTTTCTGAAACAGCTTGGCAGGAAAATTTAGCTGACTGCTATGTGGAATTGTTCTGGAGAAAGAAGATAGCCTACAAGATATTCCCCACTTCTTGCTTATGGAGCTGCCTCTCTTTTTGACATGAGTTATGGAGGCAAGTCTGTGATAGTGACTTTACTCAATAAAGGTACCATTTTTACACAACCTGACCATCATTATTTCAGGCATTTTGACCTAAACTAAACCCTACTGTTTCCTCAGAACTCCCACAAATCTGCCAGGTTTACAGGGATGCCACATGGGACACAGAGACCTGGGAGCAGGAGTACAAACTTAGTGTGTGGCCCAGGTCTAGCTTGATTCTGACCTTCAGCACATGTGAGTCAGCATGTAACCGAAATGCTGGATGCTGCACCTAGGAAGGAGTAATGCCAGGCACACGTACAAATTGCTGGAAAGTAGCTCTGCAAGAAGGAATGTTCTCTGAGGAGCAGCTAAGGACTTTAGGCTTATACAGTTTGGAGAAAGCGAGGCTGAGGGGCAACCTCATTGCTCTCTATAGCTTCCTGAAGTGGGGAGGTGGAGAGGGAGATGCTGAGTTCTTCTCCCTGATATTCAATAACAGGACATGTGAAAAAGGTTCAAAGCTGCACCAGGGGAGGCTCAGACGGGACATTAGGAAACATTTCTTTACCGAGAGGGTGGTCAAACACTGGCACAGGCTTCCTAGAGAGGTGGTCGATGTCCCAAGCCTGTCAGTGCTTCAGAGGCATTTGGACAATGCCCTTAATAACATGCTTTAACTTTTGGTCAGCCCTGAATTGGTCAGGCAGTTGCAATAGATGATCGTTGTTTGCCCCTTCTAACTGAAATATTCTGTTCTATTTAGACTGGGGACCAGCTGGTGCTAATGGTAAGGAAGGAAGTTGTAGTTGCATTTTTTTCCTCCCTGCCTTCCAAAAGTATCTTAAAGAACTATAGTTTGGTAATGAAACATTAAAATTGCATAATCTTTCTGCTACTTCAGTGCTACGGCAACACCATGTCCTGCTAACAGGTACTACAGGGTCTGTTTCTTGAACTGCGATTATGGGGTTGATACTGGGGCATTGCAACTGTCTCTGTTAGGGGATTGAGAACTGTTGTAAGGAGAAGCAGATCTCCACACTTAGAGCAAAACTTTTTTACCCACGTACTGAACAACTAAACATCAAATATCAGGCACACATGCCACTCAAGCCCTAGATACAAGATACTATAAACCTGATGTTGCCTCGTTGACCTTGATGGCCACAATCTTTGATGATTTAGTCTCTGAGGCTGAAACAACTGAACTTGAGAGCTCTTCAAAGATCAAAGCTGGAACTGGAGGGCTTCTTCTGTCTTCCCCAAGTGCCACTGGAGCCTATATACACTTTTCCATAGGTCAGGACCAGTCTGATCCAAAGTCATATTTCTCTCCTCACAGGTCTGGTCTTTTTGTTCAGGTGGCTGTTATGTATCTGCAGGCTGGTTCCTGGTTCCTTCTAATAGTTGCAGATTGAATACCTTTATAATAGGCTTGATACTATTATGTAACTATAACAAACAAACAGCTATTACAAAATATATTGCTCCTTGCCCTAAATCAGAGTCCTGTGGTATGTCTCGGTGCAAGGCAAAACGTATGTTTTATTTTTTGACCTTAAATTGGGCGGTCTGCTGGTATGCCCAGGTCAACACTGAAATTCCCTGTAGGATTGGCAAAGGTGTGCTGGAAGAGAGCAGTGCTCTGCTGTCATAGGCTGTAAAGCCTTCATAGGAAGAAAGCTTATCAGTCTCCAAAGCTGACACTTTTCTCCACTTGCATCTGCTTTTGGATGGCTGCCTGAGAACCTCACTGCTTTCATAATTAATTTTTCCCCACTCTAGGCTCAATTTATTCTGGGATAATTTAAAGCTATATATTTTTGTGCTCTCAGGCTCTAATAGGTTAAACAGGACTTCCTCTTTTCCTGTGCTCATTCATCTCATAGATTAATAATCTCACCTTTTTGGGGCTTTTTCTTTCATTCTCCTAGGCTAAGGAAGCCAGTTTCTTTTAGTCTCTGCTTAGAAGACAGGCTGTTGATTTCCTTGGCCAAATCTGTGGTTTCAAGTCATGTCTTTGGGGAACTCTGATCAGCTTCTTATTATCATCTGCCAAAGAGCTGGTTCTGTATCTACCATCACTGTAATAATTTCCATCTTTTCCTGCTTAACTGATAGTTTTCATTGTGGTCAGTGTTTCTAAACTTCAGGAGATGAGACTGATGCCATTTCTTTTCTCTGGAATAAAGTTTTTAAATGGAAGATACTAAGTTGACTGCATATTTTGTTGTATTTTAACTTATTTTGCATTTGCTTTGACGTCTTTAATTAGTCTGTCCTTTCTAAAGCTTTACACACTATTGATGTTGCATAAAGGATCTGTAGTTGCCCAGATCACTTTTTTTCGTAGTCATATACTACTAACCTCTGTTTGATTTATGAAAAATATTTCCTACTAAGGCTGCAATTTTGTGTCCCAGAGTTCTTGGACAGCAATAATCTGGTTTCTTTCGACTAGAGTGAGTTAACTCCTACCTCAGTTATGGAATCTCAGTTCCCGCACATTTTTTTCTACTACCCATGTAATCTTGTTCCCATATTGAAAGCTAAAAATAAATGGGAATGTTCCCTGCCTCTGTTTCACTACCTCTGTTACAGGTTGTGCACGAGGCTTTCTAAGTAAAAAGCCATGCATCAAATTGTGCCCAGAAATCAGTTGGAAGCTGTTGCAGAGTAGGTGCTGCATCATTTGGTGAAGTGGTACACTGCACATAGTCTGCAGTCCAAAACTGCTGTGAATGTCCCTGACATGGTGAATCAGAGCTTGGTTTCGTCAGATGCAGTTCTATCAGCAGCAGACACTTGTCTCACCTGGAGATACCTCAAACCAGGGCTGCCTGCATACCTCATACCTCCTGAAGGAGAGAATGACTTGGCAGGCTCATGATGTTATCAAGATTATCATCATAAGCTTTCCAGTAATTTAACATAAAAAAGGTTCTTTGCAATAGTAATTTTGATATCTTCTCCATGAAAGTGTTGGGAATATTCTGTAACTAGACTTGAAATTCCCTCGTCAGGCTTTTGTCGGTCAAATGCAGATTTCCAACTTGTCTGAGAATTTCAATCTACCTCAACTTTAAAGGAGGAGATACTGCAAAATATATTCATACAATAAATAATTGCATTTATGTGTGTCTGATACAGGTTAGTGTTTTGTGGCTATCAATCCTGCCTGAATCCAAATAACTGTAAGCAAAAGCAGGAACCTCCATATAGTAATAAATACTCAATTTTAATAACAGAAAAAAAGTAATTCATTGGAAACAGCTTTGCTTCTCAGGATGTTTTAATTACTTTGATAAGCAGTCCTTTCCAATCTTTATTGCAATCATAAGAATAATAATTAAAAAGACCCTGAACTGTCCTTAGAAGACAGAAAGTCCAACTGCTCCTAACAGCAGGATAACATCTATCCTGCCTGGCCATGTGTGTTGCAAGCTGATCGAAGAGGAAGATGCCGGGCCACAGAAGGTAGTGAGACCTCAGCTATAATCAGAAGCTGAGGTTACTCAGTGTTCAGGGAATGGTAATGCCTAAACCAAACATCAATTCACTTTTCTGATTAAAGACACCTTTTTTAAAGATCTGAACCCACCTTTTTAAAAGATCTGCCTTTAATTTAAATGTTGATATAAGAGTAGTAGGAAAATTTGAATATGGCTAACCCCTTCACTTGGAGGTGTCCTGGTTTCGGCTGAGATGATAGAGTTAAATTTTCTTCCCAGTATCTGGTACAGTGCTGTATTTTGGATTAGTATGAGAATAACATTGATAGCACACTGATGTTTTAGTTGTTGCTAAGTAGCACTTATTCTAAGTCAAGGACTTTTCAGCTTCTCATTCCCTGACAGTGAGAAGGCTGGAGGGGCACAAGAAGTTGGGATGGGACACAGCCAGGACACCTGAACCAAACCAGAGGGATATTCCGTATCGCAGAATGTCATGTTCAGTACATAAACAAGTGGGAAAGCTGGCCAGAGGGGGCAGATCACTGCTTAGCAACAGGCTTGGCACTGGTCAGTGGGAGGTGAGCAATTGTATTGTGCATCACTTGTGGTTTATTTTTCTTGAGTTTTATTTATTTTTATCTTATTTTTTTTTTTTTGTGATCTCCCTTTTCATTAGAATTACTATTATTATATTTTGCTCTATTTCAGTTATTAAGCTGTTCTTATCTCAACCAATGGGTTTTTCCTTTTTCTAGTTTTCCTCTCAATTCCACTAGGGTGGAGGGGGAGAGGAGTGAGCGAGTGGCTGTGTGGTACTTAGTTGCCAGTTGGGGTTAAACCATGACAGAAGGTATAAGAACAATTATTTTAAACATATTGTGTGAAAGGAAAACTTTCCATATATATGTATTACTTATGATATTCATTTGGAGTCTGATTTACTTATAGGTAAGAAATTTTTCTAAGTATACTTTTTTCTGCTTTAGATATTTGAACATAGACAAATACTTCATTTTGTGATCATCTGAAACAAATAACACAAGTTGTATTCTGATATAGTATACTTAAGACTGAACTGTCTGTTAGTTTCCAAGGTAGGAGGCAAAACAGATAAAAAATTTAGATACCAAGATTAGATATTCAGAATTTAGGGCATAACTGACATTATGGTGAACAAATATTTTCCTCAGGTCATTTTTAAAATAAGTTCATTTACTGTTTCATCTTAAGTGCATTTCTGCAAACTGCAGTGGTCCACTCTTTGACTTCATGTATCTGTTATAATGGTCTTCTGTTTACAGCACTGTAAAAGGCCTTCAGGTAACCATGAAAGGTATTTGGTTTTCCTTGTATTTCGGCCACTAGTAATGTTGCAAAACAAAAATTAAACTGTGAAACCAAGGTGTGAGTTTTCCAGGTTACTCTTGAAGGAGAGTGCTCAAGGAAGATATTTTTGTAGCTAAAAACATCATTTTAGCAATCCAAAAAAGTATCATTACTTGCCTACTTTTCCTTCCAGCCCTGTATCACTTGCAGAGTATGACTTCAACAAAAACTACTGCTGGCATAATTATTCTGAAATGTTAGTATTTTCTGTAAAAGGGCTAATTTCCAATCCTGTTCTTCATCTGGTTTCTCATGAGGCTGACATCCCACTGTTAGATAATTCACAGGCTCTTGTATTGGCAAGTCTGTATAGAACAGTGTGCTGCTATGGTGGATGGTTCAGACTAGCTCAGATACTAGAAATTACGTAGCTATGTTAGGGTTCAGCTCAGAATTGGTGTACCCTTTAGAGAAAGTAGAGCTTATCAATTCATCTGGGTATCTCTAAATGCCATTGTATTGTGCAGTCAAGTCATAACCCATTTTTTTGCTGTTTTTTCTCTGCTCAATTGCTCCATTGTTCATACGTTTGTGACTGCAGAGCTCCTTATGTTTCTGTGTTATGGTTCATAGACAGCCTTAGTTTCCCGTTTCATTGGAAAACCCATTAAATGGTTCAGAACTAGCTCTAAGCACAGATGGTTCTTCTGCTTGCTCTTTTGTGTGGAACTCACTGCTTTCAGTTTCACAGGAGAGGTCTTAAAATCTCTGAGTTTCTGGAGAACAGCAGTGAGGTTTTAACAAAGCAGCTCTTTC
>NW_009924359.1:0-15609 GCF_000696875.1 Nestor notabilis | reverse complement strand
TCCCTCAGTTTTGGGGGAGGTTTTTTAAAGCCTTTGTCTCCAGCTGCTATGTATTGGTGAGAAATCACTTTCAGACACTTTCATTTGGTATCTATTAGGTTATTTCATCAGAATTTGATGAAAGGATTCTTCATGCATAATTCAGCCATGCGGCCCCAGATGGTTAAGATCAAATCATCCCAGTGTAAGATCATTTGAAAACCACAGAATCAAACTGTTGATTAGTCACATTATTACAAATATTTTTTAGAGCTTTCATACTGTTGCACGTAGTCATACTTCCTGAGTCATCTTTTCCATAAGTGAAGTATTGCAAATCTTGTATTCAGCACATCTACTTGTTGGGAACTGCATTTCCTTTGTTCCCTTGAGAAAGAAACAGATGAGGTTGGCACAGGACTTATTTTTTGTGTGTGTTTCAATTAACTTAGTCTTATTCTTGACAATAAGTATTGTACTTTTGTGTGGCTCTGAGACAAATTTCATCTACTCCATGGCTTAGGGTAGCAGTCATCTTAGCTGATGTATCCATCCTGGAGAACCACAAGGCTGTTAGCTCTGCTTACTGCAGCACTGGATTGTTACTGCTCCTCTGCTTCTGGTCTTGGAGCTAGCAGCTGCTCCATTTGCTCAGGTAACTCTGAACTGTTTTGCAGTACATGCTACAGATGTATCCACCCCAAATCTACTACTCAAGGTTATGGCCTACCTTCAATCTCTGCTGCTGGAGGCTGTCATCTCTCTACTAACAATAAAGTTTTCACAAGGAATGAATTTCAGTGACTATCGGATCACCACTATCACCACTGAGAGTTCTAAGGCAAAGAGCAGGAGAGGGGGTTCACTCAGCTTGAGGGAACTATGTAACCTTCCTGCAGATAACAGACCTTAACGTTGTTTTGAACTTGCCCTGGACTCTGGTGTGTGTTCTGATGAGCAGTGTGTCTATGCTCTCAACAACACTCTTGCTGGTGCAGTTTTTTTCTGTCTTGTGGTTTCAGTAGGTGTTAAAATTGCCTAAATGAAAATCAGTTGCAATTAATTCCTTGAACACATCCATAAATCAGGCTTTTCTCGAGTACCTGTTTGAGCACCTGGTTCACATAGTCAAGGTTAAATACACTTACAGGTTTGTGATTGTCTTGGCAGAGTCTTCTGTTGGTTTTGCCCCCTTCACTCCCCATGTGGCGTATAGTCATCAACTCAGGCTTAGCTGGGAATTTTCTTTGTGTATGAAACTTCCTGCTATTCTGGGAACCTATGGCAATTATGGAGTTGCTGTTCAGTGATTCTGCGACCTTATGGGATCTAAGAGTGATAATTACTCCTTCTATTGCTAGTGTGGCCTTGGAAGGGAGTAGGCACAAACAACATTTGGTCTAAAAAAGCCTGTGACTACAAAATTTGCCCCATTTTTCATCTGTTGAATATTTTTATGCATTTTGACATGTTTTATTAATCTTTTAATTAATTTTTTTACATATTTGACATGTTTTATTAATGCATCGAAATCATCACAGGCTTTTGTACAGCTACTATCAGTCTGTCCTCTATATAAAAATCAACAGGAGTGCAGCATTTTTATTCATTATAATCTTAATAGCATTAATAATGTAGTATTCATAGTATTAATACTAACAGTAGTATAAATAGTATTAAAGTGTTGGAATTTTTGAAAGCTTTTAGTTAACTTGCAATCTTAAAATATTATGTGATAAAGCATGAAAGCTCATGAAATACTTAACAGTACAAATGCAGAGCCATATACTTTGCTGATGGCACTGATTTATATCTGCTGATGGCCTGAACTACTTAGTTCAATTTGCTACATCAAAACTGTCTACGCTATAAACATATTAAGGACATATCTACTTCCAGCATTTCTTGCTTGCTGGCATATATTATCTTACAGTGTGTCAGGTCCATCTCAAATTTCTGCAGAACAGCTATCCTTGAGACATGACTCTGTACACTTGTGTGGTACCTGCAGTTGTGTGATAGCCTTGAATTTAATTTAACCTTTGATACAAATGCATTTTGAACCCAGCTAGCATACTTGTGCATTGACAGGAAGAATTTGTGCTTAAGAGATGATTGTCTTCTCAATGTCTGGATACCTGGATGGTCTTTTTTTCAAGGTTTAGCTTCCTCTGGACTGTTCTTGTTGTATTTGTAGTGAGTATGGTCTAGGGTCATTCAGATCTACTGCAGCTATTGTGTGGTGTGGGATTGCAATTGCAAGAATCAAACCTGTCATATGCTCCTGCCTAATAAATCCAGGAGAAAGCAGAATGTAATGAAACAGTTGAGCAATTTTGTGTTTGTAATGGTATACAGGAGATTACAAATTAGTCCCGAGATGACCCATACTACTTGAGGTCAGCGAGTACACCTCAGGCATATTGGGTTTCCAGCTTGTTCTGCTCTCTTGGCACTCATTTGTCAGCCTTCAGTTTTGCCAGCTATCCTTGCTTTTTCCCTTTTAAAGGGATGTTTCTCTCATGCTAACAGGTTTGGAAGAATGCAAGTTTTCTATTTGTGCCACAAAGCACATCTCCCTGTATTTGCTGGTAAAAACATTATTGGCAAAACCAAGATTATGTCATATGCATAAGACAGGAGTTGTAGATTATAATTCAATTTACAGTCTTCTAAGAAGGCATTGTGTGGAGAGAGTGAAATGTCCTAACCTCAAAAAGGTGCTTTTCTTCCATTCTGTATACATATGGACTGTTTGTAGCTGTGATACTGAAAAGAGCTATGGTCAGCTCAAGGTGATTGTGCCACGATGTGTCCTTGAACCTTGAAGACAAATGCTGGATACAAGCAAGGTACCCACGAAGGCAGCTGATGGACAGGGTATCTTCGCCTGCGCACATCCCACTAGTGACCAGCCATGATGCAGCTCTGGTCAGCACAGTTCTTGTGCTGTGCTTCTCACAACAGCTCTCCTGGTTGAGGCTATGTACCTCCTGATGTTGCAGTCTTTCTTATTCCAACAGAAGTCAGCATAAGCAAAAATGGTTTTGTGATCAAATTGTGCTTTAAGCTGTGTAAAACATAATTTGAGGATTAGCTACTTCCATGCTTTGTTCACAAATTTTCTCCTCTAAACTTTGGATTGTGTTCAGTAATTCTGATGGTTCTTGCATGCTTCTCAGGCTGCTGGATGGAGTGTTAACAGTTTTTATTTAGTTGTTATTGTTGAGGAAAGAAAGTCAGGGTATGTGTAGTTTAGGCTGTATTTAGTAGAATGTGAAGTGTAGACTGATCCCAATATTAAAAGGATGGATGAGGAGTGAACAGATAGGTAGTCAAATAACCTGTAATGGTTTTCATACCAGAAATTTCCGAAATTTTAATATATATATCTCTCTACCTGATTTGCATTTATTTGCATAACTATGTCTGTGGCATCATACCTGCAACTAATCACAGGCATCCACAGAACTGAAGATTGTTTCCCTAGATTGACTACTAAACTTCCTCCACTAAAATTCAATTAAAGATAGACATAAAATCCTCCAGCAAAGGTATTTCCTTTTGAAAACTAATAAATCCCACAGAAGAAAATTGGCATAGGCAATGGTTGTAACTTTTATTTTTTTCCCAAGGAGAGATCTTTTATTATGTCCATACTAACAAATTAAATGACAGAATGTTCTCAGATGCTGCAGCTCACTATCATATAAAGCTATAAGGTAACCTGTATGACTGCTTCAGACACTGAAGAAGTGTAAAGTCAGGAAGTTAATGTGCTAGGGTCAGTCTGTATCTGGTATCCAACAGCCAAGTTGGCTCACTTTCTTACCATGGGAGACAACATAGTGGTGACCATGTCAAAATCTTTCTGGGATTGTAATGTGATCTGGTAGCAAACTGACAACACCACTCAGTCACATCCATGCTGGCAAGACCAAGCTCCTTTGAGGACTATCAGAATGATTTGCTAATGTAGACATGTCACTTCATGCTGTGATATAACTTGTTCTTCTGATAAATTAGTTACTGAATTAATAATTTTTAGGCTTCCTTCAAATACTTTGGACCTATCCATTTTCTGGACAAGGTGTCATTGTAAAAAATCCTGGAAGATATATTTATTTTCATAGGGTGTCTCAGTACCAAGAGCAAGTAACATATCAAGGGGCTTTTCAGTGCCATGAGAGAAATATGGCAATTACTGACTTACTAAGATAATGCATTTAGCTAGAATCTTGTCAGCATGCAAGTCATGCACAATCGTATGTATGAAATCATGCACAAAATCACAATGAATTAAAAAGCTTCCCCACAGCAACATAATAAAGGACAATCTTTGAAAGGCCAAACCTAGAAATAGAATGCAGTCTGAGAAAGTGCGTCACTCACTAATTAGGAAAAGACTGTCTCTTAAAGTCATAATTAGCTTTCTATTACAAACCGATTTTTTCTGTTTTCTTCCCCAAGACAGTTGAAGCTGCTCAAATAAGTTTAAACATTTTTCATGTGTGATTTTACTAAGGATGATTTAGGGTAAGCGGTATAAGCTTGCCTTGTCTTCCAACTATGGCTGCTTTACAGAGTGCCAGGACCCACTTGAACCTGGCTTTCCACTGCAGCCAAAATGCCTTTCCTTGGTGCTCCCCTCCCAATTGCAACCCATTATGCATCAGGGCTGCAACAGTTTTACTCTCTACGGAATCATTCATACCTGGGTAAATAAGGCTGGATTTTCATGGCTGTTTACTTAAGTCTGCATTACTTAAGTATGGCTTAAGTGTGGAACTTTTCTTTCGCATACATGCTGGATATACCTCTCAGCATCTGTAGAAAAAAACATTTATATTAAAGCTATTTAGTAACACATTATGCTAACTTAAATTCCTCGTGATGCTTTTCACAGCAAACATGCATTCAGAATTCTGCTTCAGTCTGTATACTTTGATATTTCATTTACTATCTCAATAAGTATATTTTTAAGTATTCAAAAAAATGTAGATACTCAAACCACAAATTCTACCCTCCTTTCTCTCATACCATGTGTATTTCAGTATCATACTACATAGTATACTAATTCATCTTTCGCGATTTAGCCACAGTTGTTCCCCTTTCTGGGTAAGGAAAGAATGTCTCTGCATTACTGTCTGAAGAAGGACATACACAACTGCATATTATGAAAAGACTTGCCAGCACTGTCGGAGGCTCAGAGATGGATTTACATTTGCACAGGTGCACAACAATAATAGAATACCACTGTTGTCCTCCTGGTTCTCTCAAACATATCCTCCTTGGGTAATAACTTAACATGTATATTGAATAAAACATTTTCTGCTGCTTTACAGCACATGCCTTGTCTCACTTGCACACTATTCTGGTGTGTCAGCTTGAAGGACATAGTTTCTTTAGGTAAGTGCAGCATAGGGTAGATGTTGACCTAAGTAGATGGGAGTGGGGGTTAGCTGGGAAGACTTTGAATCCTCCTTAAGGAAAGTCATTGCAAGCTAGCTAATCTCTTCCCCTAGCTGCAAGCCATTTGAACAGAAGGGCAAAATCCTTCTCCGTAAATGTTCTGTCCATCTTGTTATTTTCTTTGATGGCATAATTTTATGTCAAGGTTGTAATATACATCCTAGATACTTGTTTTTTGGGTTTTTTTTAAGCAGATACTGGGGCAAAGGAAGAAATTGAAAACTTGCCCATTTATTCAGTGTGCTTACAGCTACATGTGTTAGTTATTGTACTGACTGTATGACATTGTACTGGAGGAGAAGCAGGAAACCTCAATGCTCTTTTTCGGTTCTCCATGTGCTTACAAGTACTGTAATGCACAAGGCAGTTATAATTAGCATCATGACTCACTTTATACTAGTAACTGCAACTATGCCCTCAGAGGAAATGACTTTTCCATATCCTTCAGTTCAATTCTGCTTTGTATTAATGGCCCACCCCTTTTCTCTTCTGTCTCTTCTTTCAGAACTCCTGAACTGATGTTAAGAAGTGGAAGTGGCTTCTAGCAGGTGTGAGGGAGAAGACAAGTCAGAATTTGGGCCTCAGAAATACTATTTCAACTGTGCCTGCTTCCAGAAAAAAGGAAGACAAAGCAGAAACAGAAGCTTCCAGAATTCCACTCCTTCTCCAGAAGATAAATATAAACCATTGCACAAGAACAGCCTGAATTCAGTTAAAGAAATCAGACAAGAACTCCTTGCTTTCTGGGACCTGTCCTCTTAAGTGTGTTCCTGATCATAAGAGAATGAACTTCAGTGAAGTATTAAGCAAGTGGCTTTAAAAGAAAACTGAAATAGCAGATGGTGAAGCACATTTACATCTTTGGTCGTTCAGGGATGGAGTGAGCACTGAGTTGAGTTTTGTATGCTTGGGCTTTCTAGTGTCCACTGAAGAGATGATGAGCCACAAAGCAAAGAAGATTAAAAAATAATTAGCTGATTTCTAAATCCAATATCTGCTTCATGTTCCTATCAGGAAGATATCAAAGAAAAACAGACAATGGAGATTGAGGATAAGAACAGGTAAAAAGATAAAACATACAAACAACCAAACAAAACTCTTGAAAGAAATTTCTGTTAGGCTGACATGCTCTTGCTCTAACACCCATGGTCAGTAAGCTAAAGACTGAGTTGAAATTTGCCTAATGTTTGTACAAAATTGCTACTTTTGTAGCTACTTTTTGCCTTGGGATCTGCCTTGCAGTCTGCAGAATCCCCACTGATGTGCAACTCTCTGCTTTTTCCTGTATGTTAAGTAGGTAAGCTTTACATTGTGTTAGAAAAGTGTTAACAACAGCTGCCTATTGTTTCAGGGTCTGGTCCACTGGCTTCCTGGGTAATTGTGTAAAAATTCATGAAAGTAAATTTGGGGGTTGGATCTCTCTTTTTCATCTAGATTGGTTACCTAGGCCCCCCGATAGAAATATTTTACAGCTGGAAATCTCTGAGGTGTAGACAGTGCATGAATTACCTGTGCAGCAAGCTTTTCTGTAATTCAGTAAGACATGAAGGTCTCTTCTTAAGACTGAGTTTGATGGTCACCTTGGTTGCCATCAAGGACTGAAATGGGACCAAAGATGAAACTAAAGAACTGCCAGGATAAAAGCTGTAAAATATGGATTGTCCTAGGTTGAGCTGCAGGGCCAATATTCAAGCTGGGGACTGTGTACTGGACAGAGGTAGGACTGAATAAATCAGGCTTCAGAGTTGTAGCCATCAAGAGGCAAGCAGACTTGTCTTGACACATACTTGACTTTTACATGTGAACAGCTCAATCTGTTCTGCTAAAAGCAGATTTCTTGTGGTGAGCGTTATTAATGCTGCCAAAATTGTAAAATTCTATATTTCAATATCGACATTCTTGGATACTATTAAATGATGGACTTTGTTCCGCCAAGATCAAAAATGACAAATATCCTGTCATATCAGTTATGTAGTGATTTTTACTCATTTGGTTCCATGCAATTTATGGGGTTTATGCAAGTCTCAGTTAAACTGAATTTACATTAGACTATGTAGTGGTATTTCAGAATCTCCATTGTACTTTTTATTTATTTCAGTATCAATTATAAAAAATTACAGATCTCAAAGAGTTTGCTACAATATCTTACCCAACCTTCAACTTTAACATTGATATCATACTTAGCTATTTTAATGGTAGTCAAGTGTCAATTTTCAAATTGGCGTGCAAAATTAGGGCTTTAGGTGCCTAACTTGAAGTTTAGCTTTAGCAGACCCTTGTGCCCTTGTGATACTGCACCAAATTAATTTGCTTCTGAAATGTTGGTGTATGACCTTCTTTAGACCACTGCAATTAGATGCTTTTTGAGGCAGAGCCAAGCTTTTATGCTTGCTTGCTTATTTATTTATTTATTTATTTATGTATGTCTATAATAGCAAGACTGTGCTCCCAGTTGGAGCTTCATGGAGTTTGTGCAGTATATATAAAGACATTTATCTAAAGTACAGACTTCCAGTCCGAGTTTTGACTTTGAAATTTTAGAACTTTTCATTATATGTATTTGCTACTGATATCAATTAATGATAATAGGGGTGCAATTCCCTTAAGTTCCCATCTTCATTCCTCTTTCTATACATCACATGAATGGAATACAAATATATATATATATATACACACATAAAGTTTTTCAAGCTAATTAAAAAGGCATTGTAGGTGGGTCCTGCTGCAATGTTAGTCTCTGTTAACCACATGCTGCCACTAATCTGGTTATTATGAATCCACAAAAAATCTTTGGGTACTGAAATGCTTTAAACTGGTTCATGATTGGAGGCAGTGAGTACACTGCTGCACTTGCAGTGCTGATGCTCAGATGGGATACAGTCACACTACACCTTTAATTAACACAACCCATCAGCTGCTAATCCAGTCTTCACTGACTGTGAAACCCTTTATTGCTGCAACTTTTTTTCTAAGTGTAACCACATCTGTCCAAGACAGGCACAAGCAGGCTAATGGAAGAGCAGTTAACACAGGCTTAGTTAACTTTGCAGTCAAGTCATACCAATATTTAAACAGAGATTTTACATAGATTACAATAATAGACATATTGTATCTAACCAAGTCTTTCCATAAGTATGTATAAATATGAACACATATAGAATCATAGAATGGTTTGAGTTGGAAAGGACCATAAGATCATCTAATTCAAACCCCCCTGCCATGGGCAGGGACACCTTGCACTAAACCATGTCACTCAAGACTCCATCCAACCTGGCCTTGAACACTGCCAGGAATGTAGCATTCACAACTTCTTTGGGCAGCCTGTTCCAGTGCTTCACCACCCTCACTGTGAAGAACTTCTTCCTTATATCTAATAATAAATAAGCATAATATGTAATAAATATGCATAATAAATAAGCATACAATCTGTTGTACATCTAAAAATTTGCTCTGAAGCCTCTATAGGTGTCTTGTTCCCTATCTCACTCTCCTTAACCTTTGTAGACAACTCCCTTGACTTCTGCATTTCCTGCTTCTCTTGTGTCCAAATATACAGCAGTATGCCAAGGGGCATACCGTATCTGTTCTGTCACACTGACAGAGACATAAACAACAACTATGACAGTTTCTAAAGCACCCTGCCCCCAAGTAGTGAAAGTTTTGCCATCCATTTCACTGGCAGTTGTTTAGATGTATTTATGCCTTATCCTTGCCAGAGCTACAGGCTAGCATACTGTCCTGGTTTCAGCTGGGATAGAGATAGTTTTCTTTCTTCCATGTTGAAGATATCACAGCTGCCTTGAGTCTGAGGTCTGTCAAAATGAGCCAAATTAGCTCAAACAACTGAAACAGTAATAATTTGTTAGATTGAGTAATACCATCTGAACCAGGGTAAGAGGTAATTATGGAAATTCCACCAGTAAATCAGAAAGAAGACTGAATTGCAGTGAGGGTGTAGGAGGCTGGGATTACTTTATGTTTTACCCCATATTACTTTACGTAGGACAGGACATGGTAACACAGGCTGCGATTCCCAATGAATGATTCTGCAACTCATGTATGAGCTAGTGTTTGGAGCAGTATTGCAGCTATCACATTTGTGTGACTGGACTTGTCACGTAATGCAGGAATCCCTTTCACTTCTCTGTGTTTTCCCAGAAGAGGATGCCCTGTGTCATTTCTTCCCCTTTTCCTACCTTCCTCTCATTAGGCCTTGCATATGGCTCATGTTTCTTACTCTGTGTCACTCATCCTTCTGTTGTCTGAAGGATAAAGTTTTGTTCGTATTTCTGTATGAAACCCTGTTATGAAGGAGACAGAATTGATATAGAGCCAGCACACAGCTAGCATTATCTGAAAGGATATTTCTGAGTGTCACCCACTATCTGATGTACAGATACTTGAAGAGGTGTTTTGAGTTGTGCTTTTCATAATTTAAGAAAATTACATCTTGTATTTCCTTCTGTGTGATATTCAATTTTCTCCATACACGTAGGGCTCAGTTCACTGATGCCTTGAAAATATTACTAAATTTCAAAGCATGATGAGATGCAACATCCAGAAGCAACAGGGATGGAGAAATGCTTCTTAAGAAGTTTAATGCATGTGTAATCTGGGGCCACCGATTTAATTTTAGTTATTAAGTAGATTTTCCTCCCTTATGTAGAAAGATAATAGCTTCATTAAGTACTCTGGAATGAAAATAAGAAAAAAATTCAGGTAATATAGAAAAAAATACCTTTGGTAAGCTGATTACCATGTATCCTAAATGGAGGCAAAAAACATGGGCCTGGATTCATTGTGGTATTTAGGAACTTACTTCTGGCACAGAAATAAATTTCAGGTTTAGGCTCTGCTTTTTTGTTGTTTCAAGGTTAAAGTGGGTGTTCTAAATCTGGCACTTTTATTGGCACCAATTATCAAAAGAAAACACCACCAGTAATTTAACATATTGCTTATTTAAAAATGTATGCCAACAGCAGATCTTGCAATACTGCAGTCCCTCCTAATGCAACTCTCTAAAGAGCAATTGAAGAGTTTATTTTTATCAGTACTTTGGTTTAATCTTTTGCATAATTTGAAATGCCAAGCATTTTGTACTGGTATTTTGTTATTTGTACAATCTGGACTAGAAACCCCTGTGATACTTAGCAGTTCAAGTCTGTGGAGTAATGGTTACTGTACTATAGTTCAGTAAAGTTAGGTCCTCTCTTTGAGGACTTAATTTAAAGTAGTCTTTTCCTAATGGTAGATTTAAGAGGAAATTTTACATTAGCATTTAAGAAGATTTAAAAATTTTATCATTTATTTGTGCCTTCTTGCTCTGCTCTTTATGTGCAAAGAATAGAACAGAAACAAGTTTTATAGGTCTTTTAAGTACTCTGCATTAGCATTTGCTTAGTGGCATCAAGGAACTGGCTTGAATATTAAAGCATATAACAGAGATATCAATATCACTAGATGGAAACAAATGGCCTTTCCTGGCCTCTGTTACTGTTGATCTTTTGTTTGTCTTTAGTGGTATTTAGAAAGGATCTTGGTTTTTTGATATTTGACATTTAGAAACACATCAGCTTACAAAAGGAATAAGAAAATACTTTCCTCCAGTTCTTTAATATTTGATTAAGCCATAATCATACAAATACTTTGCTTAGAAGCTGTCTATAATGGTTTTACATGGGGAGTGCAGAGTATGAGAACTGGTTTAAACTCACTGCACCAGTCTATAATAAAACAGCTTCAGCAAACTAATTAAATTGTGTGATAGATTTTTGGGACAAAACTAGATATTTTGTCTAAATCAAATGCTTCAGAGGCCAGAGGGATGTTTGGGGTATTTTTTTGTTGTTTTTTTCATTTGTACAGAATAGGACTATAGCCGTTTCAGTCAGATACTTTTCTGTTAATGGAGCTATTCAAATAAGCTGAAACTTTCAGTAAGGTGTGGCTTTCCAATGACTAGCACATGTGTCATCAATCAATGGTAGGTTTATTCTCAAACAAAAAGCAAGCTACTGGCAGTGACTACAGACCAATGCAATCTGTAATCTCTGGCTAATGTGATATATATACAATGTAATGTTTAAAACATCTGCTAGAAACACTTCAGGAATTGATTTAAGAATGAAGGTGCTTACTGTGTTATAGAAAGTTTTGATTTTGTTTGGCATGAACTATGTCCAATCTAGATATAGTTGAGTCACTGCTGCTTGCCTGCCAGCACTGCAGAATGTTACTTGCTGCACTGGAAGCTACTGTACTGCAGCGATTTCCTCTTGCACTAGTGACCTAATCATGTTTGTTTCTTATCACAACATACACTCCTTTTGCAAGCTCCATTCCACCTTTCTAAGCACACTGATAAGGAATAAAGGGGTTTGCATCCATCTCTTTCTGCTACTGAACACTTACTTTAAATCATTGGGAAATACAAAACGATTCTGCAACTCAGAATTTTCTGTTTTCAGGGAAATGTTGCTATGAAAATGGCTTTCATTTCATTTTATAAAAATACTTTAATGTTGCAGAGACACTTTTCATTTTTTTTTTATTGCACATCCCTTCTTGTATGACCTCATTCTCAACCCAACAGAAGCCTTGTTCATAGCCCAGGAGAATTTTCCATATGTATTTTTAAATCTAAATGCTGCTTTCTTGGAAAAGTGGTTACAAAAATATTATCATAGGATTTTCTATCTGAAGTATTTAAAAATTCTCAAATCAGTCCAAATAATTTTAGTTTTAAAAGGTACTTTTTTTCAAACTGCCATGGCTACAAAATTCCCACCTGGTCAAATCAAATGCTTTTTTCTTTTTACACTGTCACATAAAACCGCTAATAGGAGTTCTGCATAGCAAATATTTGTGTGACACCTTTAACTTCACAAGGATTATGTAGCTTCCATAGTTCTGTTTTCCAAAGGAATAAGCAAGATGAAAGTTAAACAAAGGTTGGGGATTCTTTTGATGTAAAAATCTGCAAACTGGAACATGTACTCCTTTTTGGTCAGACAGTGTAGTTGCTATATAGTCACTTTTCTGGCACACACTTTACTAGCTATCAGGCTTACAGAGGTCACTATCATAAGCAGTCAACAAGAGTTTGATAATTGATACAGGATATGTATAAATCACTTTGCAATTAAAAAAGATATTTATACTACATTCCTTGCCATATGAATGGCCAGGATGTTGCTGATAAAAATCAGCACTGTAATTAATACTGTAGGAGCCTTCTCTTTTCCAGACTAAACAACCTCAGTTCCCTCAGCCATTCCTCACAGGACTTGAGCTCTAGGCCCTTCACCAGCTTTGTTGCCCTACTTTGAACACACTCCCAGTGGGAGTCTTGCTTATTATCATCAATAGCAACAGCTAGCCAATAAATAAAATGGGATGGGGTCGCAGGAAAGGGCCCAAAACTTTAAGGGTAAGTGGTATAACACAGTTTGTGTCTAAAAAACTTCACAGTCTTTGGCCCTAAACCAAAGTGTCCTTGTCTGTTTTGACAGTGGAGAGTTGTCCTGTTTTTTGAACCATGCCTGATCATGGTCCGGAAGCCTGGTGGTAGTTACAGGTTAAAACTGTGCCAAGAAGCATGACAACAATTAAACAGTGCAGATGATCAAAAGGATGCATTGGAATATGTGTCCTAGTCATGCTTACTCCTTTAATACAAGGGTAGTAAGAGGATGAACATCTTGCTTCTATCTGGATAGACAGAAAGAAAATATGACCCAAAGGCAGATATTATCAAAAGGAAAAAACAGAGTAGAATACGTGATAAAAGAGAAGCAAATGAAAGGTGCCCCACAGTAAATAGAAACAGGACATTAATTCCTGACAGTATGAAAGAATAGTCTCCCTTGTAGCAAGAGAAGCAGGTTTATGAAAAGAACAGGTATAGCCATTTTCCAGGACCTCAGGAGTTCAGCTCCTTTGTCCAGAACCTTGCATGGTTCCAGTTCTGCATCACTGGCTCTTCCCAACTCTTCCCCTTCTACTATAGGGGCCACATACTAGACAGAATCTGTGGCAGAAGGACTTTTTTCCCTCAATATTAATGTTAAAACATCACAGGACATAATTTGGGAAGATGATGTGTGATGTCATGTGATGTGATGTGGGTTGGGGAACTTCAGTCAATCACTGACAGCAGGATTGTCTGTGTCCCTGAATGTGTCCCACCGTTTGAGATCTGTGGCATAGAGAGGTGGCTGTTAGTTGAAATAGCTCTGTTTGTCTCCAGGGTCATATTCAAACAATTGTGCATGCTTCATAAAACACTAAATCATTCCCATGATCCCAGATGGAGAAGAATTAGATATTGCCAGTGTGGTTTGGTGGTTCAACTGGTCTGGAGACTATTTTAGTAGCTGATATGGACAGGACTGCATCAGGGTTCAAATCCTTCCATCTTGCCCAGCCATCCACATTTGTGCCCCTCATGTAACACCCTTCTGCAGGTAGTATATTTCCTTGGTATCAAGACATAAAAAGATAGACATAAGATATCAGAAGGCAGCATTCTCATTCCTTTGCACATAAGATGAATAATTCTGTGATGACAAACTGTGAATGAGATGTGAGAGGAGATACAAAAAATATGAAACTACACAAAATGAACAAATGAAAGCAGAATTAGATCCATCTTGTTTAAGTTAAAATAGTTTAATTACTTCTGGTGAAAGCAGGATCAGACCCACAAAATTGCTAACCTTTTCTTATAATTCTGTAGTATTCAATAGACAAATATTGAATATGAATGAAATAAGATGTTGCAGCACTGGCAAAACTTTACTTAGATACTGTATTGTATCCTGATCCACCTGACCTTTGTGGGTTTTAAGCTTTCTTCTCATGTTTTCCTAACTTGATACACTTCCTGCAAAGAGGTTCATTGTGTCTTCTCCCCCTTCCACAAAATCTCTGCTATCTGTTGCTATCAAGTAGCAGTTTTAACTCTATCACTGACGAAAGTCATAGATGTTTCAGTATAGTCAGGAACTGGAATTAAGGATCTGTTGGAAAGAAATGGAACTGTTGGCTGGAGGTCTGTAGTCCACCTTCCTGCTCAAAGCAGGAGGATTGCCAATACTGGATCAGGTCAGCCATGGCTAAGCCTTAAAAATATCCCAATATGAAGAGTACCTCTAGACAACCCATGCCAGTACTGCACTACTCTCCTAGTGACATGGTTTTTGCTACTGTCCAGTGTGAACCTCCCAAGCTGCAGTTTGTTGCCGTTGCCTCTTGTTAGTTTTGAACTTCTAAGAGTAGAATTCCATCACCTTTGTAACTGCCCTTCAAGTAGTTGTGGGATGACACCATATTGCACCTTAGTCTTCTTATCAGACTAAAAAAGCCCAACTCCCCCCTCTTCTCCTTGTAGATCATGTTCTTTGGGCCACTGACCATGTTAGTAGTCCTCTGCTTGGATATGGAACTGGGGAAGCCCAGAACATCCTATTTTGTTCACAACATCACACTGAGCAGAGCGACTTCCCTCAATCTATCGGTGATTCTCCTCATATTTAGCCCTACAACTGCTTTGAAGCAGGGCTGCTATTCAGTCCATCACTGATGGGCAGCCCACGGTGGCAGGCGCAGAACTTTGCACACAGTGAGTCTCAGGTTTCTGTTGTCTCCCTCTGCAAGTTTCTCAAGGTGCACTTAGCTCATTGGGATGAGCTCAAAGTTCTGTTTTCTGGAGCAAGAGCACTTTCCCTAAGTCCTTTGAATGAGGACTTACCACGGGAGATAAGTACATAATCAAGACCAATAAATATTAGCGATCAATCAAGTGACTGACAGGAGAGCAGAAAAATGACATTTCCTTCTGTGTTCTGCATCCTTGAGAAACAGGATGCTGGGAACTACACGAAACACCAGTGCACTTTCCCGCCGGCCTGCCGTGCTGCAGGAGGGCTCTGCGTGCCGTAACGCCTCTGGACCTCAGCCTTAGTCACGGCTCTGGAAGCCTCATGCCATACACGCATCGTCGGTCAAGCCAAGCTCCGTCCTTCCCCTCGCCCAGAGGCGACCGGGCTCACTCACCCGAGGCCGCGCCAGGCAGCGGTAACGACAGGCCCCACAAAGCGGGCGCGGAGCCTCCCTGCGCGGAGCCACGACCAGGGCTGCTTTAGCGGAGGCGCCGCC
>NW_009924358.1:115045-115345 GCF_000696875.1 Nestor notabilis | reverse complement strand
ATATTGTTGGCAGTCTAAAGAAGTAGCCTGTTCTGGTATAATTGCTCTTCAGCAATTATCTTTCGACCCATCACCAGCTTCTGTTGGTAGGGGGAGGTCGGAGTTTGCCATTTTTCATCTCGTAGCCGTCTCCTGCTCTCTCCCACAGCACCCCCCAAGCCGGATGCCCATCCTGTGTGACTTCTGTGCCCACGTGTCTTGCAGCCTTGCCATCATGATGTTTTATCCATCGCTGCCCGGCTGGCCAAGGAGCCCTGAGCAGCAGGCAGGGGCCGCTGGCAGCCGGCATCTAGGGGAGCT
>NW_009924358.1:85109-115034 GCF_000696875.1 Nestor notabilis | reverse complement strand
TAATTGGCAGCCAGCCACAGCGAGCTGCTGTGCAGCAGCCTGGTGCAGCTTTCAGACTTGGCACGGCGCAGCTGTGGCCTCAGGTAGCAGAGGAAGCAGAGCAGTTGTGAAAGAGCAAACTCAAGTTACTGCTCTTCAGAGTCAAGCAGAAACCTTTGCTTCATACACCTGAACAAATATCTTGGGAGGGCTTGTGACACCCACTTCAGCTTGGCATATTTTCGCTGCTCCTCCCCAGCTCTGACAGAAGAGCTGCAGTTAATGCAGGAGATGGCTAAAGTGAGGCTGCAGAGCAGAGGGCCTGGCAGCCAGAGGAGGGAGGGTGGTGTTCTAACAGGGGCTGTTGCTTGCAGAAGCAGTGTAGGAGATGTAGACTGGACAGCGAGGAGGTAGCTTGCTATCAAGGTAGTAATGAAAGGGAACTGTCAGGATCATCTCGTGCTTCGTTCACCCTTAATTAGATATTGCTTGCTTAAATATGTATGTAAAAGAAGGTAAAAGTTGTTGCAAGCTGACTAAAAATCTTTTTCTCTAGCTAGGATTCTCTATAACCCCTTCTTCAAGAGGCTTCCTGTTATAATTTCTGTTTCTTACAGTGGTAGATATGTCACACCTTCTTCCTGAACAGGACTGGGAGTAGCCTGCTGCAGTTGTGGCATTCTGATGAAGCTGATGTGATTTCAGTATTTTTCTGTCAATTAAAACAAAAGATATACAGGTATATTATGAATGCAAGTCGTGACACCTTTAAGATGTTGCAGATTTACAATTGTATTGGAGTTGGAAGAAGCTACCAAAGTTATTTATTTACAGCCATAACAGGAGAGATGATGGCTCTTTGCTTCAACAGTATTGGTCCCTGTCTTTAATCTTTAATTAACTCTCTGTATTTGACTAGATCTGCAAATAGCAGATGGTGAAGTGTTTCCAAATTGCCGCTCATCATCTGCTTCTCACATACATAATTTGTAAGAATGTAAGTATAAAGAAAATACATAAAAAGTCCTCAGTGCAGTATTCCCTGATAGCAGGGAGTTGTGTTCATTTTTCTTTTGGCAGTTAAGTTTAACAGTGAGCAAGAGATTAAATAAAGCATTCACACAATAGAACACTTTCATGATTGACTTTTTGAGAACAAGCAAATGTGCAGCTACTCTAAAACTTTGCATTGTACTAAATCAAATGAATAATTGATCTTTCTCTGTGTGATGATCAAATGAAATGGGTAGTGACCTACAGATGAAGTATTTCACTTATTTCAGGTGCTAATAATTGATGCATCTTGTCACTTGCAGTGATGCTTCTGAACTCTGACTGAGTGGTAGTAGTTAAACACAAAAAGGGGAAAAAGGGCTCATTAAATGCAGGAGTTCCTTTTGGGGACTGGGGGGAGCACAGTGGCTCTATTTTACCTGGTAGAAATACACATAATTTCACCTGTAAGCTCTGAGGAAAGCTGGAATTGTAGATTGTTTTCTTAACCACATCTATAAAAGCTCTCCTTGGTTACTGAATATCTGTTATTACCTTTAAAAGAAAAAAATATAAATACTATTTAAAAAGTAAAATTAAAATATTGAGAAAACTTGCTGCTTGGCCAGTCACTCATCTCTTGATTTAAAGATGTTTCATGTGTAAGGCTGGCTTTGCTTGATGTTTTCAAGGCATTAGTCTGTAGATGGTACAATCCCCAATTTTAATATTACAGTTGCTGTAATTCAAATGTGGTGTTACATCAGCAGGTTTTTTTAAGGCAGTAATTTGAAGCTTAACTGTGTGGGCTTGACTGTATTGCTTCTTAAGATGCCTCACCATCCTCTTACTTAGGGATCTTTCAGAGTCCTGCAACTGGAAGATACATGTATGAAAACCTGCAAGACTGCAAGTTGGGGGATGAAATCGCTTCTGTCATTTCAGAATTTGTTTGGTTGTAAAAGCTTTTTATATCAGAAGAAGAAATTAGCTCAGGTTTTTTATCTCAGGAGCAGAACGTTACAGCACTCAGTTTAACAGATGCACAGCTGAGCAAAATACATCCATAGAAGCAGCAGACTTCAGGGGAAGGAGGGGAGAAAAAACGAATAGGGTTTTTTAGCCATTATCTGTACTCTTTGGCAATATTTTATTAATGGTTTTTTATGGTTTCTTAACTTTTCAGTTCCATTCTAATTAAGTTTGCATTTAGCATGTACTCATTACTTCTAACTGGTATTTGTCGTACTGTCAGGGTTCTACACTTATTTTTTTCTGTCTGGTAATAGACATGTGGAAAGCTACATTTTAAGTACATGGGTTGAAAATAAAGGCATGAATTTTGCTTTCTTAGCAGATCAGTCTGCTGTGTCACTTAAAAAAATCCATTTCCAAAAAACCTAGTTACTCTGAGCAATGCTCTGATGTGCTTGTAGTGGGGGGGAAGATGGGATTCCTGAAAGGGAAGAAGTAAAATGTGTTTTGCTCAGTGTGGTTCAGGAGATCGGTTAACTTAATCAGAGTAAACCTCAGAACCTAGATGGTGTCAGTTGTGTTGGTGGGAGGCTGGTGGAAGTTGAGGGTTTCTCCTGCTACAGGTAATATGCATGTGGGTAGTGTGGTTGCCGTCTTCAAAAGAAATTCACAGTAAGAGACATAGGTAGGAGAAAAAGCTTATAATTTCTGATCGCTGTCATGTAAACATTCAAACGAAAGAGGTGGACAGCCCAGCTTTTGCATTAGGCGGTTTATGCGTAGTCCTGTCACGTTGTATATAATCAGATGGACCGTGACTGGTGGGGTTTTTTGGTTGGGTTTGGTTTGCTCTGCTGACTCAAATCTTTTAACTGACTATATAGCTGAAATGATGGGATGGTGGCAGCTAGAAGCCTTGCCTGAAAAGGAGGAGCCATTTTATGAGGTATGTATAGAGACCTTGGGCTGGATTCGACTTCCCCTGTGTGTCCACCTCAGCTAATTGCCTTCATTTCCTTTTTCAGGCAGTAGAGAGCAACATGCATGTGGGGCGGAAATCCAACCTGTTTAAGAATTGTACTGTAGACTGAGCTCAATCATGCTGTCAAAATGCTGGTAAAGGGAGTCTAGAGAGACTAGATTAGTCATGCACATCTATAGGTAACCATATGTCAGGGATGAGCTTTGTCTGGATGGTCTTGCAGTTGGAGTCTGCCCTGGGAGCATGTTCCACTTTAGGACAGTGTCTCAGAGTTTGTTACATCTGGAAAATTCAAGAGAATATGAAAAGGTGTTTAATGTAATTTGTTCTGGGATGGTCACTGAGGTAGTTTCATGATCTGGGTTCTGGTATGCCTGGGTTCTTGGGCAAAATGCAAAATAGGCAAGCAAGGAATATGGGAACATAGTGAAATTTGCTTGCAGTCATGGAGCAGGTTCATGGCAGAGCTAGAAATGTTTAGAACATATGAGAGAGTCAGTCCTTTCGACTGAACTCACTTTTAGGTTAAAAGCATATAAAGAGATAGGTTGGTCTAGCTTTGATGTTCAGTATACTAAGTCATCTATGGAAGGCTAAATATGACCTAACTATAACTTTATGACTGGGTCAGGCAGAGCTAGAGGAGTTCTTTTTTCATCCAGGTTTTAGTATACTGAATGTAAAGAGGCCTTCAGTAAAATAAGGGAGGTCCAACATTTTGAGGAAAAAAACCCCATGACTGCATCCCCCTTTCTAAGAACTCTGATTCAGACGAAAGCATTACTTCTCTGTTTTGTATTTTATTTGGAAATGAAAGTATCTGATACATTGAGTTGCGTTTCAGCTGCTTTCTCCCGAGTGCTGTGATGGTTATGCTTCTTATGCTAATCTATAGATTAGATGTGTAATGTCCTATATTTTGTTTCCCAACAGAGGAAACAGACAACTCTCGCAACTGTAAGGCATAAATCAAAACTGGAAACCCGCTTTTGCAAGAAAAGCATGCAGGCAGCCATACGCTAAACGGATTTATATTGACGAAAGCAGGTTGAAACCAATGTACATCTGTAATTTTTAAAACCTGACATTTAATTTCTGCTTTGTAAATCCCTGCCATTAATGTTGGATAACATGAGATTTTAAAAGATAGGAAGACTTCTTGGTTGCAGATTCAGGCGTAGTTGGGGTTTGGGCTAAAGCCTTATCTTCTCATGGCCTGCATTTCATCCCAGACCCCAAAAATCTGACAAGGAAGAAGAAAAGCAACAAAAAACGTGACTGGAATTAACACTGCTTAGGTGAAATATGGTTTTGGTTTTGTGTTTTGTTACGTGATCTGAAGCTAATTTTTAATGATAATGTTTAGCAAGAATTGCTGATAGAACCGGGTTGTCTCAATCCCTTGTGTGCGGGAGTATTAAAGGAATACATAGGAGGAGAAGAGAGCCCCTTGCAAAATCAGATCACCCCTGATGTCAGGGTGCAGGAAGCAGCAGACAGGTCTGTTTGCACAGCAGAATTGTGTAAAGCATTGGAGATTGTCTGTTTCTTTTTATCCTTTGCCTTCAAACTGTTCTGAGTGTCTTTGACTCCAGTGTAGTCTTACAGTGGCAGGAGAGAGGTGGGTAGTACTTTATTGCTATTCCTGTTAACTTTCAAGTTTGCCATTGTGTGTTTGTAACCCTGCTGGGTTGTGCACAATGGCTTTATCTTGGCAACTGCTTTGTTTGCTGTAAAGCAGATGGAAAGCTGTATAGTTCTCATGGCTGGTACTTGCAGGAGGGTTTTTATCGTAGATGTGAAGGTACTACCCAGGCAAGCACTGCCATCGCATAGCAGTCCCTCAGGCAACACGTTCTGCTGCATTCAGAGTGGGAGGTGGGCACGCCATTCCTCAGTCTTGCATTGATTTCCGATGGTGACCAAATGAAGGGCACAGGCAGAGATTAATTTTATTGATTGTTAATGAACAGTGTGCTTGGAATTTGTTCTTCCTTCTTCCTTCTTTTTCCAGTGACAGTAATGTCAATGCTCAAAGGAATGAAGTTTCTCATGGCTTCTTTCAGCTCTCTGTTTGATTTAAAGATATGCTCACTGTATAGAGATAACAATGTTAAATATGAATAGGAAGGGTAGTGATGGTAACTGTTGAAGAGCAAGGATATCAGAGGGACCAAGTATGTAAAGGCTAAGTATTCAAGCGGTAAAGCTCTTCTGGGGGGTGTGTGTGTGCTCATTTGCATCTTCCAATTTTGTGAATACAGTGCTGAAGTGAGAGGTTTTGGAAGACCATGTCTTTTTTTGTCTTGATAATCCTTGAAATCAAAATGTCAGGAAATTAGGGCAGTAGGGAATACAGCTTGGTGAAATGGTCTCATCCATCTTTTTTCGTTCTTGCTGTGGCTGATTGCAAAGATATGTTAAAACAGAAAGTGAGAAATGCTGACTGGCCTTCTTATTCTGGAGGTAGCAGTGTTATATCTGAAACCTGTCATTAGCTAATCTTAATTTCCAAGAACATGCTTGTGGGTTTCTTCAAGAAATATAGACATTTTAAGAATAATACTCCCCTCACTCCATTCTGCTGTAGGTATATTTAAATCAAAACCTGTTTCTTTTTACAAGAGCGAAGGTGGTTTATCATGTTTCTGGGGAAACTTACAGATTGATTTGTTCCTCTCAGTTATATGCTAGACATAAAAAGATACTGTAAGTATTGATAACCAGCTGATCAATGTGCTGTGTGTGCCCTACCTAGTTTGGCTGTTGATACTAGTCTTGGGGTTTTGGTCCCCTGGGAGTAAGAGCATGGTAAGCTTTAATCCAAATTTGCTGGTTTCTTTTTGTTGAGTTATTGGAAGTGCTCCTTTTTGGTAACATTTATTTAGGCGGTAGATGGCCCCGTGTTGGTTACATCCCAATAAAATGTAACGTTTACATGTCATGCCATAAAGGAGTTGCCTGGTTAGCTGCTGATAGGATCAGGCCTGTGCTGCAGCTTTTGTGTAGCTGCACTAGATGATGGAGCAGATAATAACTTTCAGTACGTTTTGTTCCAGTTGCTAACAGATTAGTACTTTTTCTTTTGGGTGTTGGGAGTGCTTTTTGTGCTTCTTCTAGGGTTGTTTCCTGTTGTCTAATATCTAGTGAGGGCAAAGTGGTTCTAGGTTTACTGTTCAGTTAATGTATGTGTGTATGTAATGTTTCAAGTATATGCTTATGAAATGTGAAATGAGTGAAAATGGCAACTGGGAGACTGATTCCATATCTTTGTTTAGCTCTTAGTGATATCAATTAATACTTTTTGTGACAAAAGAGAATTTTTGGTATTTAGAGGTGAGATTTATTTTTTATTTCCTAACAGCAGAACTTAAGTTGCAAAAATACATCAACAGATGCTTTTAAAGCATGACTGAGTTACGCGTTTTTTTTTTTTAAATCATGTTTCATCTTATGTCAAAAATATAAATGGGAAATAATGCAAGGTTAATGAAAATGGTAAAGATACTAAGATTAAAAATTACTATAGTACAGGTTTCTGCTTTAGGTGCTGTTTAGTCACATTTATCAGTTCATGCTGTTGTGCTGGCTTTTCTGTAACCACTCTATTTGGAGTGACAAGAGACTGGAGCACAGGCTGACGCCTCTTCTGGTTTTGTCTTTCCTGTTGTTTGACCTCCTTGCATCCTCCACTGCCATCTCCCTTAGCTGATCTTCTCCTTGCTGCTGGACTGAAGTGACAGATTCATGTCGTTAGGCCTGTCACAGTCCGCGTGCAAGCAAACCAGCATCACCGGGTGACTGTCAGAAGCTGCGTACTTTCAGAGTGAACGAGGAGAGAACTGTGCAGGCACCGCACCTCTGACAAGCCAAGTTCTGAATACCCAGTGCTGCTTGTGTCCTTTGTGCCGTGTACTTGCAGTTCTAGGATAATTTCTTCTCTCCTCCTCCGAATACTGAAGTCCTGAAAATGTGGACTAATATCCTAGGAGGATGCGCTACCAGTGAAATACTGTTAAAGTGTGATGTGTGAGGATATTATTAATGATACCATGATGAACATGTTTCAACGGGTTGAAAAATCATTAAAATAAGCATTTTGGTAGCCAAATGTTTTATACCGGCTTCTGAAATGCTCATAAGTAGGAGTCTGAACAGCAAGAGCAATTAGGCAAATGAAAAGGGCACATAGAGGTGTGGCACCACTCTTCTCTTTCCTGTATTTGGGGAGGGGACAAAAGGAAAAAAAAGTTATGTGTGTGAAGAAGCCAGACCAAAACTAATCAGAGTTAAGAGAGGAAAAAGAAGTCTTCCTCAAATCTCTAGTCTTTGAATTTCTAATTGAGGTCTCTCACTCTGTCTCTTGTGTTCTGGTACAAGCAGTATTTCTTTAAAACATAAAATACTGATGAAACTGAAAAACCACTAAGAATATCACAGAAGAAAGAGATTTTTTTGGAAATGTTGAAAAAGAATATATTAACTCACTTGTAACTTGCCATTTCACATGATATTTTGATAATTTTGTTTGTACCTGTTCTTTGTTACATTGAAAAAGTATCAGCTGCTGAAATTGATGAGCACAGAGATAAATCCATTGTTATCTTTTACTGTAACTATGCATTGCATGAAACCAAGATATGCTGACTGGAAGTTTTATTCTGTGGCTGTTGATTTCGTCTTCCATGTGTTAGGCCTTAGACATTAACGTAAGCTTCAGCCATATATGTCAAGTTTACGGGAAATTCCTCCTTTATTAATCTTCAGTAACTTAATTGCAAGCCCTGCACTGTCTCCTTGTTAGGCATAAGCTGCTAAGTGAGATTTCTTTTGAAGTGTAAGCACCAAACTGTTTTCACTGCTTTTCCACTCTGCTCTTACCTTGCTCAGATATGTGAAGTCACACCAGGCCTGCCAGTCTGTGTTTTGGTAACTCCTTTCAAAATAAATCCCTGTGCTTTAGAGCTCATGAGGCAGGAGGAGGGCCATGAGGTTGATCAGGGGACTGGAGCGCTTTCCATATGAAGACAGGCTGAGAAAGCTGGGGCTGTTCAGCCTGGAGAAGAGAAGACTGCGTGGAGACCTCATAGCAGCCTTCCAATATCTGAAGGGGGCCTACAAGGATGCTGGGGAGGGACTCTTCATCAGGGACTGTAGTGATAGGACAAGAGGTAATGGGTTTAAGTTTAAACGGGGGAAGTTCAGGTTGGATATATGGAAGAAACTCTTTACTGTGGTGCCAGGGTGGTGAGGCAATGGAACAGGTTGCCCAAAGATGTGGTAAGTGCTCCATCCCTGGCAGTGCTCAAGGCCAGGTTGGACAGAGCCTTGGGCAACATGGTCTAGCGTGAGGCATCTCTGCCCCTGGCAGGGGGGTTGGAACTAGATGATGTTAAGATCCTTTCCAACCCAAACCATTCTATGATTTTACAATTATTAGTTCATCTTGTAGTGTGAGGGTGCAGTAGCTAGTAGACTTGAAATCTTATGAAATAGGGTGGAAGATATGTTGGCAAAAGCAAAGTGTGTGTTGTGAACATGAAAAGGTATTGGCAAGGAAGGTATTAGCCTTTTCTTGTGCTGAAATGACATTTAAGCAACCTTACCCTATTTTTTTTTAAGTAGCATGGCTCAGTACTTATTCTGAAGTCAGAGTTCCTTGTTTTGCATTCACTTTGAGCCAAGTTCCTGATAATAGATCAAACTGCCATTCTTAATGGAGTCAAGAACAATAAAATAAGGACGGAGTGTGATGTGTTGTAACAGAGTGAAACTGGAATCAGGTCTGTTACTGCGAGAGACATAATGGCACATAGCTCATTCTTGCATGCAGGCTGCATCATCTCAGGATAATGATCTCTGTGATGAGACAAAGTGTTTCTGAGAGAGGCTGCCAAAAATGAAGAGTATGAGTAAGACAGTGGTGTGTTTTTCCCCCTGCAGAAAAGCACTGTGTTCCACAGTCCTAAATGTCAAATTAAATGGTAACTTCCAACATTTTGGAATAGACAGTATAAACTGGAAAGCTGGAAACCTTGTAATAGGTATTGGAAAAATAAGATGAGATTTCTGCTCCCTGTTGTGTTGGCTGTATAAATGATCTGGAAGAGCAGGTGAACAGTGAGGTAATGAAGTACTAATTTATTCAGGGTAGTTAATGGCCAGCTCTAAAGAATTGTGCAGTTACTTTACAATCCTGCTTAACTAAGCCTCAGAATTGTAAATGAAGTTCAATGTAGAGAAATGTGAGTGTGCAGATGGGAATGGGAAACATGAGAAAATTGCTGTTCTACCATGCTAGGCCCTGACCTGGCTCTTGTCCCTTAGTTGTTACTCCAGGATCATCTTCCCATGGGTAGCTCTGGGTAGGCTGGAGCTGGAAACACAGTATGGTTAAGTACTGCACAGAGAACTGAGAGGCAGATATCACTAGGGGAAAGACAAAGAATGAGTCATAAGACATCACTGTACACTGGTGTGCCTACATCTTAAATGTTTGGAGCTGTTCTGGACTAGCACACAGTGCAATTAAACTATAGGCCTGTCTACCACAAGCTGTTCTGAATGTTATGATAAGCTATGATGAAAGTTTGCAAGAATTCAAAAAGTGAATTAAATATTTGAAAGTAAGAAATCCATTAAGAGCAAGTACAGAAAACCATATCTGGTTCAATGTTCCTGAATTCCAGGTGTTGCCATTTCTCTGTTTTTAAAATTAGGAGTTAATCCTAATCTAACAAAAAGCTTGGTTGTATTATGGTGATGCTTGTTTATATAAACACAGTGAAATGTTAATTATGTTTTGATATGATAGCATGAAAAACCCCTAAACCCTAAATAAACAAACCCCAAGTGTCCCCATACTATGACAGCTGTAAAACCCTGCAGACTGACATGTGATATTACTCATACTTGTTCCAGTTAGTATTCTAACTGGAAATCCTTATATTAGAGGGGAAAAATTGTTGGGAATTTTCTTGGTGTCTGTGAGGGTGAATGCTGGCTGTGACTGTGACTTCTGTGGCAAAACCTGGGGAGTTGAATTATTGCAAGCTACCAGATGTTCAGGGGTTACTTTCAATTCTGTGAAAGCGCAAGCATTTCCTTGGACCTAAAGTTTCACAAAAAGGAAGCAAAGGATGGTAGAAATATTAATAGTGTAGAGGCAAAGGCAGGCAGTACAGCCTCCTGTTTTCAAGGACTTGCCTATGTATTATGTATAAACTTATCTTTAAAAAGTTGCTCAGTATTTACACCAAAATAATGGTTTGGAAATAGTGTGTTGCCTGTTACTACTGCAGAAGAGATTATTTGTTGTTTCTGGATGTGGTTTTATTTTGTCTTTCTATATTTTGAATTAACTAAACCAGCATATTATTCAGATAAACACATGTGCCTTTGTTCTGTACTTGCTTCGTAGATGTGTTTATTCTGTGCTTGTGGTTTGCCATTAGGGTTTTTCCAATATGTGCTTCTGAAGGGCAACAAAGCTGGTGAAGGGTCTGGAGTGCAAGTCTTGGGAGGGAGCGGCTCAGGGAACTGGGGTTGTTCAGCTTGGAGAAAAGGGGGCTTAATGAGACCTTACTACTCTCTGCAACTACCTGAAAGGAGTTTGTAGGAAGGTGGGTGTTGGTCGCTTCTCCCAAGAAACAAGTGATAGGACAAGAGGAAATGGCCTCAAGTTGTGCCAGGGGAGGTTTAGACTGGATATTAGGAAAGATTTTTCACGAGAAGAGCTGTCAAGCATTGGAACAGGCTGCCCAGGGTAGTGGTTGAGTCACCATCCTTGGAGATATTTAAAAGACATTTAGGTGTGGCAGTTAGGGATGTGGTTTAGTGGTGGACTTGGCAGTGCTGGTTTAATGGTTGGACTCGATCTTAAAGGTCTTTTCCAACCTAAATGATTCTATGAGCACTGGAAGATGAGGTGGACAATGTGTTTCAAGTATTGTGTTTGAAATGTCATTTCTCAGGTAAACCCGGTAGAGTTAAATGGTGTGGATGGCTGCCTTCATTTCTTAGTGCTGGAAAAATGCAATATGCAATGTGGTTGATTTAAACTGGTCACTTTAAATTCCTGGGGAGACGATTTTAAGCTCTCTGCATTAACATATGTATACCTAAGTATATATTCAGGTTTTTGATAGTAGGGTTTTTTTTTCCTGTGTTAATATTTTTACAATAAATACATCTTCAGCATGCTTCTGTATTGTGTTTTACTGGAAAATGTATGAAGTTAATTCAACTGAGGGAACTGTTAGTGTTTCACACAACACAGCTTTCCTGCATGCAGTGAGAAGTGATGCATTATTACCAGTTTATAGGCCTGGTACACTGGGAAGCAGGCTTTTTGCTCTTGTGCTGAAATGTCTATCTGTAACACAAATCAATTAAATTTAACTTATTTTGAACTTGCTGTATGTGAGCGTTGCTGGAGTTGTGATTTCAGTATGTTCATCTCGTTACTGGGGAATCCCACAGAGAAGAATGAATTTGGATGCAGTCCAACCCCAAGAATTTCAGGGTGAAGTTTGAAGACAGAGGGACTGCTGTGGAAACTAGATCAGTTCTGTTTTGCAGGATCTCTGCCAAGGCCCTTAATTTGTAGAGGAAGGCATAGCATGTTTTATCTATGTTGTGGCATTATAAAATAAAGCACAGTCCCTCGTTATGGAAAAGATGGATGCAGAGTGTTTTCCTTCCATTCTCTGGGACTCTGTGAACCTCAGAAAACTCATTCATCGCTACATGCCTTGCATTTTCTGTGTGGAACAACATTTCTTCTTGCTTGCTGGATTAGCCCAGACTTTAAAATTTTTTTTTCCCTCATGAAAACATAGCTCCATACATAGCTTCTAGCCAGGAAACATTCTGAGATTCCATTTGGAAGTTTTTAAGCATGAGAGGGGGTGAAAAATAGACAAACAACTTAACTTGCTTGACATCTGCTGCTAAAGTTGATGTGCGTAAATGTGTCAGATCATTTTGGCTGCCTGCAGAAGAGGGAAATACTAAAACTATAAACTCAGTACTGTTTTGTTTGTCCTGTCAGCTGAGGTTGCCAATTCAAGTGATGATTACTGGTTAAGAGTTTGTGATTTGATTTAACAGATCTCCCTGCGTATCTGCCCCTGACTATAGGCAGGGTAGATTCTGACAGTGATACTACCAACATATGAAGTGTAAGCGTAGGATTCAAGTAATTTAGAAATAACATTTTGTAAGACTGAGAATTTAGTAAGTAAGGGTTCCCCCCCTCCCCAAAGGAGTTAAATCAGAAGCCGTTAAGTTGGAATGTAGACCTTTAAATGTAGAATTTATCCTTTTGAATTTGCCATCACATATTCATTTTGATATTTAAATATCTTTAAATGATTAGGGCAGTGACACAGGTTTTAAGATCTTTAGACAATGAAAAAAGACTGGATATCCATGTACTGTGATTCTTCAATGCATCCCACAGGGCACAGTTGTAAACCAGGTTTCAGTTTGAACTGAGGCCTTAAAAGTGTGATAACTGCCCTCATGCAGCTGAGTCTTTTGTTTTTCAGGTTTACAGGCTTTCTGTAAGGTTGTCTATAAAAGGTAACATCAAAGCAGGGGTCTGAAAGAGCCTGATGATGATGCAGGTTTTGCCAAAGCACATTGTGTGACAGTTGCTCAGGTAGAAAATGACAGCAATGCAAGAGTCAAAAATTGATGTTACAAAAAATTAATGATTATTTAGCTTGTAAGGTTTAATTCTAAACCTCATAAGCTAAATACTTAACTATACTAAGCTACCATGAGGACTGGTAGAAACTATACCATTGTTTACATCTAGGGGAGAAGGGGATAGTTTGGGACAAATCCTTTAGGACCCACATTACTACTTTTTGAATGACAGTGCAATTAGTTCAGCAATCTTTGAGGTTATTGTTAGTCTAATCTTTAAACAAAGAAAAATGTGGAAGTTATTCTGTGACAGCAACATGATCAACAATGATAATACTTGAGAAATTAGAGTATGAGCTTGCTGACTTGCCTACATCTGGATAATGGATGGATTCTTTGTTGCTTTGGGAAATTCCCAAAGGCGGTCTTGGACTTTGTTAAAACATGTTCAAGAAACTAAGCACAAAGGTTTTTGTTTCTTGTGTGCTAAATCCTACTTAGTAAATATTAGTGTCTTTATGTTCTTAATGCTAAGATAATACTAATCTTAGAAGAGGCTTTGTGTCATACAAATGTAATATATAATATATTTTTACATGCCTTTCACTTACATGACAGTAGGCTGGGATTTTTTACTCTTCGTCAAGTTGCCGAGCAATTTGAGACTGCTTGATTCTGCAGAAAATTATTAAGTTGAAGTGCACTTAATTTAATCTCCTCTGTTTCACTGAGTATTTGATAAAAGATAATTGAAAATGCCTCAGCTTGTGCTTCAGAAAGTTGTAGTGAAATCAGGCTTTGGTTTGCTCTGTGTCGTCCCCCCCCCCCACTTCCTCTTAAAGGTCAATGGATCTTATTTGTAATGTGAATTATGCTGGAAAGTAAGCCATCTATGGACTCAGTCCAGAGCTGATGGAGCAGCCACTTGAGTCTGCATCTAAAATGTAGTTGTTGCATTATTTGCTGTTCTACAGTGCGAAGACAGGATTACTAATCCAACCAAGTTATCTCTGGCTGTGAGGGGGATAGTAATTGATTCAATATCCAATGAGTTCTAGATTTTTCTAACAAGTCTTTTTTTGTTCATTTGTGGAAGTAACTTGGAAAGGGGGAGGGGAACACATGAAAGCTTGGGATTTTTTTTTGCTGCTTATTTTACAGACAGTAGTTTGCTGGAAGGCTGATCAGGGTGCTGGTTCTGTAAGGCGAGTTCCTTACCAGTTATCATTCATCATTACAATCATCTTAATAGCATGAAAGAGTAAAAAAGGCAACTTTTTGTCTCATGTGCATGTCTCCAATTTTTCTTTTTAAATAAAGGGAAAAAGGCTCTCCATTTATTTATTTATTAAATCTTCAGTGCTTTTTTACTGACTTTGTAATTCGGTGTAGGGTGTTCTCTATTTTTCCTGAGAAGACCATGCTAGAAATACTGCCTTGTCTTCAACAGAGCAAATATTCTCCCTGTCTCTCACCATCCTTTTTGTTAGAAAATAAAGTTGTCTCCTTCTTGTCTAACAAAATGGTGATGACTTTGTCAAAGACTGTTCTTCAGTTACTCAGGAAAACAAAATGTCTCTTAAAGATCAGATATGGTTTATGAGCAGAGAAGTCAGAGATTAACAAAGTTTGAAGGAGATAGGGGAAGGAAAAAACTTTTAAGCAAACGACTGTAATGACATCTAGTAGTTTGTAGTTTAAACAAAATCAAAACTTGCCAGTTGTGAGGTGAAAGATTCTCTTTCTGCAATCTGTGTGATATTGCTGCTGCTGCGTATTACTTCCAGGGGCATTAACTAAGAAGTAATACAGTAGATAATTCTGGGGTTTCACTTTATACCTTAAAAAGAGACAGAGGGAAGTCTGTGGTTGCATGGCACAAACCCTAGTTAATTCACAAATTCAATAAAATTAGTTGGAAAATGATTCCAGAAGCCTGTGAGTTCTGGTCAGGAACTTGAGATGGAGTACATTGATTCGCTTCTGTGCCAAAGAGTTTCCACAGCTCTTGGCAGGTCTCTGGCAAAGAAAACCAAGTAGTGATTGTGTGGCTCAGGTAGGGCTGAAATACTCCAACAGTAGCTCCTCTTCGTCTGATCTACCAAGTCAGGAGATGCCATAACAGAGTATTTCCATAGAGTAGCAGTGCAAGCATGTTGGAAAATGAGTATGTGTGGTTATGTTGGAGGAAGACTGTTGGACAAGCTTTTCCCACAATTTGTGGTACCGAAGTAGCAGGGAGGTAACATAAGCAAAGGCTCTGTGCATTTGATGTGAGGCATGTGTGGTTAAATGAGCTACTTAGAGCTGAAGTACACTGTGCTGTGCCTTGTTTGCTTTGACGGATGACAGGAGTTAGTCTGTTAACTAGGTCTTATGCAATACAGTATAGATATCATGAAAAATACAGCTTTCTTTTATGGTAATTGAAATGCTTATACTATATTTTTAGTATGTTTTAGTGTGTGTGGGGGGGAAGTAGAGTGAGGCAGATTCTGTGGTCTTCAGACACATGTTACTGGAAAGCTATGAAGGGAATATGCTTTCCTCCATGTCAAAAGTGGAACCGGATTAATGACTGGGCTGAAAGAGAGCCATTTTGTTCTGACATTTACAGCATAGTCTACAAGAAGTTGGTTTTAACAAGTATACAGAAATAGTTTTGTGTATCCAGTCATAATGTGCTCTAGGGGAATAAACAAAGTTATTCCCACTACAAAGGTGGTTATTGATCTCTACTGACTGTATTTATAAATTTATTCATTGTTAAGCTATTTTCTTTTTATACTGGTGTCATGGTTTAAGCCCAGCCGGCAACTTGGGACCACGCAGCCGCTCGCTCACTCCCCCCCTTTTCCTTCCTCCCCCCGCTCCCGGAGGGATGGGGAGGAGAATCGAAGGAATGTAACTCCCACGAGTTGAGATAACAGCTCTCCAGTAACTAAGGTATAATACAAACCACTACTGCTACCAATAATAATGATAAGAGGAATAACAAGGGAAAAGGACACAACCGCTCACCACCCGCCGACCGATACCCAGCCCGACCCGAGCAGCGATCTGGGCCTTCCGGGTAACTCCCCCCAGTTTCTATACTGGGCATGACGTGCTGTGGTATGGAATAGCCCTTTGGCCAGTTTGGGTCAGGTGTCCTGTCTCTGCTTCCTCCTGGCTTCCCCTCCTCCCTGGCAGAGCATGAGACTGAGAAAGTCCTTGGTCAGAGTAAACATTACTGAGCAACAACTAAAAACATCGGTGTTATCAGCATTGTTCCCAGACTGAAAGTCAAAAACACAGCACTGCACCAGCTACTAAGAAGGAGACAAAATGACTGCTGTAGCTGAACCCAGGACAACTGGAATGTTTTATCTTTTTTGTGATGTGCACACAGCATATTAATAGTGCAACTCTCTACTGCATTTACAAGGAAATATTGTAGACCATTCTGGAAAGCTGTGGTGAAGTCAGGAAAAGCAGCCGTTCCACTCTTCTTGCTATCTGTTGCATTGCAAATGTGAAAAGACTATAAAAAAGTGTGGAAGCGAGTTTAAATATTGTTTCAGCTCTTCAGTGGTATTCCAGAAGAACGGTTAGCAGAATGTGAAGACTGGGAACTGCTATCATCTTTCTCGTTTGTTCTGTATTCAAAAACTTACTTAAAAAAACCCAGATACATTATTAAATTGGAAACAAAGGTATTCTGTACCTTTCTGATTGTGTTCTGGAGACCTCATAACAGGGCAAGCATTTTATACCTGATCAAAAATTACTCTTTAGGGTGAAGAGGAGACAAGCATCTGTCCCTCAGTTGAGCACTTACCTGCAATGTCTGTCTGGGTTTAATTTGTTAGTACAGGCACTTTTTGTGAAACAGGGAGGGCTTTGGAAAGGCTCACCTTCTCCCCTGTGTTTTCTGGTGATTAAAGAGGGTACTTCAACACTTCACACCTGGAGCTACCCACTGACTGCCCATAGAACATGAGAGACTCTCTTGTGTTCTCCTCTCAGTGCAATATTGCTTCTGGAGATAATGGCTTTGCTGGAGACACTCTTTGAACAGAAGCAAGGTTGCTGTAGTGATTTGGGTAAAAATAAAAGTAGCCAGTACTGAAGAGGTTCTTTCAGTGTGTGCTCTGGGTATAATACACATTATTTTAGAAGGATCCAAATTGCCTGGGGTATTCACAGCCCCAAGATACATTTCTTTTTCCCACTCCCTCAAAAACTCGTTCAAATGGAATAGATATTTCTGGTGGTAATGTGTTTTTGGGGGTTTGTGTTTGAATTTCTAATGATCGAGAATTAGTACAGTCTCGAAGCCTTGCAGCTCTTCAGTGTGTTTGCTGGAAACAATCCTTGAGGCTTTGGGAAGTATATGAATTAGTGTCCATTACACTTTGAATTCAGCTGGAATGTCTGTTCTGAGGTGGTAAGACTTTTAAGACGTATACTTCCCCCAAATGTTTACAAAATCAGTTTAATTTCTTAGGGCAGCACTCTCAGAAGTGACCAGTTGTTCACATCTGCACAATGGGATGTTACTGGTCAGCAAACCTGGAGAAGCATTTTTAATTACTCAGCTATGTGTGATGTGGGGGTTTTGTGTGAAAAGGAAATAGAAATAGGTACAACCTTCAGTACTTCTTTCTAGTTCTGTATAGCTTTACTATATTAAATCCATAATCTGTGTTGCCATCTGGATGCAAGTACAAGCATGTGGACACATAAATTCATTGCATTTTTTGTAAATGTAATTCACTCCTTTATTATTAACTATATAAGAGTGTGTATCAAGAGCGTCAGCAGTATGTCTGGATATCATTATGGTTTGTGTTACTTCCTCAATAGATTGTTTATTAAATACAAAACATGTGAGAGTGCTTTGTTTAGGATAATTGTGCGCAGATAGGTATTATAAATATTTCACATCCGTGTGCAATCTCTGTTCCCCTTACAGGTACTTCTGCATTTGCTGCAGATGGTGCAGGGTAAGAGTAGTTAAAAACCACTTCAAGAAGCATAATCATTGTAATTTTTGCAATTAGTTTTGATTGTGCAAAGCTGAAGGGATTTTAAAACAAACAAACAAAAAAACCCAGAAAAACCCAAACCCAAAGAAAACAAAAAACCTTAAAAATCTGAAGCCAAACGAACCACAAAACCTCTTAATTTTGAAATTATATAGGGCAAATTTCTTGGTTTGGGATACCTCTGTATGTTTTGAAGGTGTGATTGCTTTTGTTACACTGTTCACCACAGTAACTGTTGCCTTGGTCACAGCACATCCAGAGAAGCGGTGATGAGGTACTGGTTGTGTAAATCTTCACGCACCTTTCAGGTCTGTGTTCCAGTTAATGATATTATATATACCCTTTTTCAATGTCATTCTCGTATATGGCCAAACCTGGGTGAGCTCTGCCCTTTCTCTGAACAACAAACCACTTAGCAAAGGCACTCATCCTCTTACTAAGAGGAGAACAAGAGCAAGCCTTGACAGATGGTTTGATGTACTCGTTTTGTGAGTAAATACCAGGCATCTGCAGGATCCCACTGGAGGCTCAGCTAAGAGATGTGGCAGATATTTTGCTCCTTTTGTGATGTTTTCACCCAGCCTAGTCAGAGTTGCATCAGAGCGTTACCATGCAGCATCACCTTGGAGATTTTGCTGCACGTGTATTATGAAATCACAGGTCAAGCTTACAACATGGTCAGACTGTGCCAGGGGTTTTGAAGTTGTGCTACATCAGAAGTTTGCCTTTAAAACAGAGTAAAAGAAGGGATAAGTCCAACATGGAAATATTTCTAACTTTTGGATGCCTTGGGAATTACCAGGTTTTATGCTGGTATTTTTACTACATTTGATTTTAAAGGCCAGGTATACACCAGAGGTCTTGGAGATTGTTTGTGCAGGAGAAATAAAAAGTGTGTGAGGGGTAATTTTGTTGATTATTGTTTCCTAAGGCTTTTTTAAAATTGCATGAGTGCATACAAATGTGAAAAAGTTGACTTAAGCAGGAGAGTCTTCTGTGTGTGGTTACAGATCTGTCTCAGGAAGTGTTGAGCACCAGGACTCTTTTCCCTACTCTTCCCTCACTCCCCCATTTGTTCCCCCACTGGTTGTTCAGGCTGTGAAGTTTTCTTCCCTTCTGAGCTTCTCTGACCTTCCTCATGCCTCTCTTGCACCAGTGGGGATATCTGCATGAAGCAAGAACCAGTGAATTTTCTGGTTGAAAATTCAACCAGAATGCCCCCTCATTTGGGTTGTGAAGTATGTCTTTTGTGTGTAGGTCTTTATTATATGCTTAATGCAAACTCATTGTTCAGTGCTAGAAGTAACTGCAGCTTTGTAAAGATGCTTGTTTCATTTACAAGTAGCAGGAACTAGCCCCTTGATACTTGAATAAAAGCAGTATCAACCCCATGTTCCACTTAAGTCAGAGTTGTTTTCCTTGAGTCAAGATGATATGCAGAAATGAAGTAATGCATCTAACAAAACAGAACAGCGCAGCAAACTCTCCAAGGGAAGAAACAAGTAGCACGGTCATGGATTGTATATGCTGGACGGCTTCTCGGTGCTAGGTTGTGTCATCTTTGGAAAAGTATTTTGGGTTTGGTCAGGGCGGGGGAGAGGACTTCCAGACCTCAGCTTGGCCAGGTCTATGGCTGAGATCTTCTCCAAGAAGAGAGGAGCGAAGAGTATTGAGCTGAGGTCTCTCAGCCGCAGTACTTCACTGAGTAAAGTGAGCTCTGTCTGATTGAAATATATTCTGATCTTGGTTTGAAGTAATAGTGACCTGTTCTGTACTAAGGGATTTGAAACCTGAGGTGTGACCGAAAGGGCCATTAGTAGATGAAAGAGTCTTTCCTCTCTTCTTGGTTTCTCTCTGGTGACTGTTCTCATTCTTTGGCTTTTTTGGCAAGGGTGCTGGAGGTCCTGTTGTGCTGTGCTGGTCTCCATGCAGCATCCTTCACAGAGCCGCCAAGCTCAGCACAGAGCAGTGGATGACAGAACCGAGCACCCAAATGCTGAGGTCTGTCTGTGGGTGTAATCGTTGGCAAGCAAGATTAAATTGCTTGCACACAAAAGGCCTGGGAATAAAGCATGGGTCTCTGATTCTCTCGTAGCCTCATAAAGCTGCTTTTTTTAAACTCCTGTTCTGCTTAAGAACAGGATGTTTCAGAGAGTATCAGCAGAATGGTAAGTTTAGGCAGGTTTATTTTTATCCAACACATTTGTTACACAGAAATTGAGATCTGGGGGAAGATACGGTTTACAAAAAATATAAAAGCATCTTTAATAAATAAAAGGAGGATTTGGATTAAATATCCTTTTAAATACAGCAGTAGAAGCTTATACTAAGGGCTTTGAAACTCTATTGCTGCCACGTATACGCAGATAAAACCCATAACAACAGTTAAAAAAAAAAATAAAAAAAGCCTATTAAAGTACGTAATAGTTTAATCAACAAAAATTTGCTTTTACATTATTATTATTTTTTTAATTTTTATTATCCTGCATGGCTGGTCTTGTCTCCCAAGTAACAAATGATAGGACAAGAAGTAATAGCCTCAAGCTGTACCAGGGGAGGTTTAGATGGGATGTTAGGAAAAAATTCTTCACTGAAAGGGTGATCAGGCATTGGAACAGGCTGCCCACGGCAGTGGTGGAATCACCGTCCCTGGAAGTGTTCAGAAACTGTAGACAAGGCCCTCAGTGACATCGTTTAGTGGTGGACTTGGCAGTCCCGGGGTAATGGTTGGACTTTTGATGGTCTTAAAGGCCTTTTCCAACGTAGCTGATTCTATGGTTCTGTGTGTTATTTTTAAAGTAAAAACAACTTTCTACAGCAGTCCAGTTTAGTAGATGGAAATAAATATGCTTTGGAGATGAATCCAAGGCAGAATTTCCATGTTGATGGTCTGTGGTGTAAGTGCTGGTAGAGGCAAGCCATGAAAACTGAATGAAAATATTGGGGCTGGTTCACAGCCACATTGCTTCAGATTAACGGCAGTGTCACTGGGTTTGGTGAATTTTATTTAGAGGTCAGGTAGAGCAGACTGAACCGTGTTTCAAGTCTGTGTAATCTGTTAATGGTGGATTAGAAAGAACATTTGTTTTAATGGCATTACAGCGACATAGCGTAATGGTGAATGTGGTTTGTAATCTTTAGCATTGATCTTTGTGAACTGTAATAACATCACATGAAAACTAGTTCTTTGACTGTGTTGGTAGAACAAGCTGTCATTGGGAATCGGCCCCTACAATGTGCTGGAAGAGTTTAAACTCTTTTCATCAAGAGCAAGAGGCACTGTCACTTACAGGGCCCATGGAGGGCTTACATACTGTTTGCCTTCTGCTTGTGCCCTTTCTGAAAATGAAGGGCTGAATTTCCCTATTAAATGGTCTAGTTTGAACTGGCAAGTAGTATCTCTGATATCAGGGAAGATGAAACAAATTGTGCTGAGCATTTACTAAACTGATTAAAGCTCAGTTCCAGGAGAAGCCAATCGTTTAATCTGTCTTTGGGTATTTAGTAAAGGCTGTGGTGGCTTTGGTTTGTTTTGGGGTTTTTTTTCTTTTTTCAGTATGCCTCTGTGTAACATGATGTGTATGTCCCTAACTCCTGATCCCGACAAAGCAAAACCATGCTGTGAAGACTGCTGGTATCTAGCTGTTAAATTGCAAAGGAAAAAAAAAAAACCAACCTAAAAATTACTAGTATCTTTTTATGTTGCTTTTTTTCCCAGGTATGTCACCTGACCCCTACATGAGAAAGGGCAGTTACTGGATTGGTAATAGGTATAATTTGGCACACAGTAATTTTCATACAATGAGGTGCTCTTTTTTTATGCCTATCTTGTTTCCTATCTATTGATTATGGCTGAACAAGCAGAACTCAGTTTTAGTGTAATTCTGAAATGGTGTTTTTCACTCTGCTGTGTGTGGAGCTTGCCCAGTCCTCATACAACCAGTATTAGTCATTATGGATTCACTTCCACAGGTATCAGGTGTGCTGATTGAAAACTTCTGCCAAAGGCAAAAATGTTACTAAAACAATCAACCCTTTTCAGGAGTGAAAAAAAACCAACAAACACCACCAAGAAAAAACAAACCACAAAGAAAAATTAAACACCAGCCCATCAACTTCTGTTTCCAACTACTTTTTAAGGTTAATTTGACTCCTGCTGCATTTAGTCCATACACATATTTATATTTGTAAGGCTTCACTCTTTATACAGCTTTGGCCTTTTCTGACTGATTTATGAAGTGCAAGTGTAGGTCTGCTACTTACTGCATGACTTGTGACCAGCAAAATAATAAACCAAGTTAACATTTACAGATCAGCATGATTTTTTTATTTAGTTCACGTCTTATAGTTCAGACAATAATATTTTATATGGTCTTCACATCCTGATATTTATTCGCTTGAGTAGGTTTTTGGGGTTGCTTGTTTATTTTCCCCAAGGCTTGCTTTTTAAATATAAAAATAAAAAAAAAATAGATAAACTAAAACTTACAAGATTCAAAGATGCTACTTGCAAATCCTTTGGTTGGCATTAGCAGCTTAGACCCTGGAAGATACAGGCAGTAAAATACCCAGCTGTTATCATATCCCCTTGTCTTTGCTCCATAGGCTGCAGGCTCTTTGGGCAAGGTGTCAGTTGCTAGATTCCAGAAATGTCCTGAATTTGAAATACAAGGTTTATTTTTATAAAGGATTATTTTGTAATGTTAGTAGGAATTTTCATAACCTTTACCTTGTGAATAGCATCTTCACTTGTAACAGCGAAAGGTGAGGTGATGTTTCTTATTCCAGGAATCAAATTCTGCAGGCCAGCATTCAGGCAGGGCTACTTGTGTAATACGTAACATTTAAGCAGTGTTAGAAAACAGCTTCTGCAAATAAAGTTTCCCTTACCTGCACTTTTTCATCTCTCTATCTGGGACTAGTTTGAACAAATTTTTGTGACTAATGCCAGTCTCTGCACAGTCGTCAATTTTTGGAAGCTTATTTTCATTGTATTAAAACCTTGTCCTGGTGGAGCAGCTTTGGAAAGGAAAGGATGTTTACTTTTCTGCCTTTTTGCATGTCACTGGAGGTAGACCTTAAAGCTAAGCTGATTTCTGACCAGACTTGGCATTCCATTATGCTAAAAGGTGTGAGAGGGTCTTAACTGAGACTTCAGTTTCTAGTCAAGAAATTGTTTACGATGTTCCTTTTGGCTACATTACCACACAAGAAACTGAAATTTGGTAGTGTCAACTGACTGAAGTAGGCTGAATAAATCTGGACCAATGCCTGAACGCTATTGAGGTCCTAGAACTGATTATTTTTTTCCCGATAGATTGAAATAATTCCACATGCGATCACTTCCTAATTGCTTCTAATTAGGAACAATAGTGAAGTCTTACGGTAAAAAGAAATTACCCATCACTCAAGTATTTGGGGGGGATGCAGGAGTGCGCGTGATTGCTTATCTAAGTCTTGGAAAACCTTTAGTATTTTCCATTGTTACAGGTTTTTTTCCCTGACTTTGTTTTCTCCAGATGAATTGTTCCTATAAAGGAATTTCAACTCTGGATAATTATTGTTCTGTGTTCCAAAAGCTAATAAAAACAAAGCTTGACAGTGTGCAGTTGGAGGCCTATGGAAAAACTTGGGTGTAACACACAAAGTAGAAAAACAAATTTTTCTAATGAGGCCAGGAAGCTACAATCACATTTTCCAGTTTTAACTGTATGTATTGGTCCTCACTGGGAATGTTTCCTGTTAAACAGAATTTTTCCTCTATTTGATTTTTGTAGTTCATTTGGGTTTTTTAATCCATAAACTGTGAACACGAGAGGATAATAAATGTCAAAGATATTTGTGTGTGATCTCTAACACAGGGAAAGGATATATTTTTGTAATATTTTGTAGGGATGCACGTTGCTTTGTGCTCTGGAAGACTGGTAGGATTGGTTTGCTTATTCCAGTAGTTGTCTACAAGATACTCTGGGAATGCTGTTAGTAATAACCACATACTTTACAATTTGATATTTCAAACAGACCCTTTTCTTTGAATTACGAGGCTTTTATTTCATCCAAGTCATTTAAAGTGTACCTCCTTCCCTTCCCTTTTCAAACCTGCACCTCTTCCTAGGTTCTCAGGGTATGCTCTCTGGTGTGATTGAGCCTGTAAATGTTCTTCTCTAGAATTTGTGATGTCATCGTTTTTTTCAGGTGCTTTTGAGAAACTGGAAAACATTTTTATTGCTGATTGATTGTTTTGTAATCATTGAAGATTGGAGTTAGATCTGACTCGTTATAGTAATTCAAATTTCTGTGTGTTACTGATATCAGTGCTTTAATTTATTATAAAAGTATTCAGAGTGGTTGGAGAGGGTACATGTCAATCAATTCACTAAATGAAAATCAGACCACCAAGGGAGTCTTGTGTGTTTATCCAGGCCTTTGCGTGTTTTATTACTCTTCATTTGAGCCCAGAGTGTAAGAATAATGTGTCACTGCTCTAACCCTTTTGAAGAACTCCTTTATGTAAATCCTTCTTTAGGGTTTTTAAGGTTTCCTGTGGTGAATAGAAAGGAACATCAAATCCTATATTGGTGGGTGTGTTTCACTTTTTAATGGAATTTCTTTTTTCTGTATGTGGTTACTTACAGTGGTATAGCTATTTATGATTGTTTGAATATAATTTGAAGTGAGTTTATGTGAAGATCAGTCATGTTTATTTGAAGAGTTAAAGAAAAGTGTTACTATATACTTATTCTATATTTCTTATATTTTCTTATCCTGTATATTCTGGGGAAGGGCCGTAATGTTATAAGAAGACCATAGCAATTCCTGAACTGGTGACCTTTAATCTTCTGAGAACACTTAGCTTTTTTGGGAAAGACAAAGGTGCTGCAGGGGGTGGAACTTAATCTTTCCTGTGCAAGTTTGAGGCTTAAATTCTGCAGAAGTGTTTTGTGTAAAGAATTTGCTTCCCTTAGGTAGCACAGAGTTACACTACGTGAGGACTGCTTGCAGTGTGCTCAAATGGGTTGGCTTAGAGTGGGTCATTTTACTTGGTGTGGAGCATACGGAGTTGAAGGCCACATTAAGTGCCTTAGCACCTGGAAACAATTTGGCAATATGTTGGGGATGCTGCACAGTTGACATATCCCTTCCTTTTACACACACCTTCCTAGCGTAGCTTCTGTCCAAAGTTAGGTGAGCTTCTCTGAGACAATTCTGTCTTTGCTGTTGTGTTCTCTGATTACAATTCAAAAGTCACAAGATATTAAAAATAGTAATCAGGGTGGGGATATTTAGTCAAGTGGCTTTGATATATTATTTTTTTTATTTCAAACCTTCATAGATGAAGAAATTATGCTAGAAAGGTTTGTCTCAGTCTACTGTGCAACAGTTTCCTTGCCAACCTGTAGTACCTGCTGGTGATGACACCAAGGACTAGGACTGGTTGCCAGTTTCAGCAGCAAGTAAGCATCTCTGTTGTGGTGGGTTCTATTGCCCCCAGTTGTTCTTCGGCAAAGATTCTTCCCCTGCGTGTTACATGAAGAGGAGTCAGTGATCTTGGGTAAATACTGACCATTTTTACTGCCAAGTCTGTTGATTTTGGGGCTGCAGGTGTTACTGCCCCTTCTCAAGTGGCCTGTTTTGCGCACTGCTAGATGAGATATCTGTCAAAGGAACTCCTTGCTGTTTTCTCTCTAAATTTGGTATATGTGGGCTTTGTTAATGAATGATCCTCTTGTCTGCTCCTGATTTGGTTTACTAGTGCTGTTACTCTAAGGTGACTTAATGCAACAGCACGTTCTTTTTCATGGACTGTTCTTTATGCAGTATTGACTAGCTTGCCCAGCGGAACCCTCAGCTTTCTGTGAAGCAGCATACCTTGTTCTTGAGTGACATTGATTTAATTATGTCTTTAAACAAATACAGCTGTGAGCACTTCTAATTACACTGCAAGACCTTCTTGGCCATGGAGAAAAATTAATGCTAAATTTCTGTAAGAATCCTCACAGTTTCTTACGATTTTATATCGTAGATTTTTTTTCTCCCAGATTTCAATTTCTGACAATTTCACCCTCTGGTGACCAGATGCAGTAAAAAACAGTCCTCAAATACATCATGCTTTAAAGTAGCAGGTGAAAGCTTGACCTTTTAGAAAGGGGTTACTAATTCCAGTGATGTTTCAGAGTCGCAGTAGGTTCCAGGTAGGCCTTACATTGTGTGTGTCTACTGCAGTAGCTAATGTAAGACCTGATCATTTTGGTTAGAAAACATTCAGAACATGAATGTTCTGCTTTGACTTCCATTAAGATAAAATTAATTTTGGTTTGAGTCTTATCCTGTCATATAAACAGTTGGATTTCTTTTTAACAGGTAGAGGCATATTTTCCTGTCTAAAATTCAAGTGGACAAAACCCTAATATGAACTTGCACATGTTATGAGTCCTATAGTACAAATTTTTGTATTGAAAAGAGATTCTGTCTTCTAAATAACTCACCCTTCTGTATGTGACTTCCAAAAAATACCTGCTAAGGAAAAAGTGTAGGTTAAAAAAAGATCCCAGTGATCCAGTGTGCTTGAATGGTGAATCATCCATGTACTGCTTGAGGAAATCTATGGAGGGGAGTTTGTCGTGTGAGAACCCAGTGTCCTTAATGGCTGAGCATTTTTGGCAGTGCCCTTTCCCTTTCCCGCCACTTTGGTGAGCCTTGTGCTGCCTGGGAGGTTTCGCTCTGTTCTCTATCGCAGCTGTGGATGGCAGTGAGTCATCCTCTTGTTCCTGTCTGTCACCTGAAATCAGCAGTGTTCCTGAAAAAAAGTAAAACAAAATTCATCGTTCTTTCCCTTTTGGTTCATAGTAACCCTGTAAGACACAAATCTGTAGGCAGCTCTACAGGAACATGCTCAGAATTATGTCAGAAAAGTCTATCTTTTTCTGCTTCTTTATGTACTGGTCATGGCATAACATGGCACAGAAATGCAGAACTCTGATTAAATAGTAAATGCCCCAGTGTGGCTGCTGTTATTGTTCAGCATGAATGCTCAAGAATATGCCATGACTTGAACTGCATTGTAAAATGAGGTTAGATTTTCAGTCAGCCTGCAAAAAGTGTTAGTTAACCATTAAAAATGTTCCTGGCTTTCAAAAATACAGTTTTGTTGGCATTTCTGAGGTGATGGGAAAATTTTATGTGTAGCAGGTTTTGAAGGTTATGAGTACGTAGATGTGAAAAAAATCGAGCTGCAGCGACCCGACTTTTTCCTTGCTTTTGTAGAGTGAGTGTTGACCCATTTAAAAACTTGTGCTCTAGCCACCATTATAGTGCAGACATTTCTCAAAATGCAGAATGTCAAATTGCCATCAGACAAATGCAAAGCATTGGGTTCTTGAGATGATGATAGTTACTGGTGTGTTTTCTTTACAAATGAAAAGATTGATTTCTCATAAAAGTGTGGTGTGCTATAAACAGTTACATACAGTCATACAGCATAAGTTATATGAAATTACAAGACAAGCATTACAGAGAGAGATAATTTGGAAGAAACTCGAATATTGATGAAAGATAGTTTTTCTTATGCACAGCCTCTGAGAGTATTAATTTAGGGTACAGCTTCATATAAAAATTAATAATATATAAACAAAATAATGCTCGCTTTGCAGCATGCTTGTATTTTATTCATGTATGCACACATGGTCCACTAATTAAGCACAGCTCTTTATGGTTTATTTATTTGTTCTAGAGAGGCTGCTTAATATTTGAGAGAAACGGTAACGATGTGTCTGACCTTTACAGTGGCTGTGTTAATGGTAAGATGGGTTTTGCAGGAGCCTACAAGAACAATAAAATAGCAGGTTGATCTTTTTCTCCATTTGCTGGAACATGCTCAAGAGACTTGAAAGCACAAGAAGAAAAGCCCAACCAGAAAGTGGTTAAAGAGTATATTCTTGTATTTTCAGATCTCGGGAGGATGCTACTGTCAGGCTGAAGTAAAGAGTTAAAAAGTTTGGTTCTTTGCTTTTTGTTGTGGTCTGTGTTTTATTACAAAACCACCAGGAGATATATAACCACCAGGATAGTATTTCACATGATGAATAGTTGGTGTTGGGGTTTGGTGCCTTTTTTTTTTTTTTTCCCTTCTGTTTGTTTGTTTCTTAATAACAATATAAATAAATGTAAAGGGTGGAGGAGAGCAGTCCAGATTTTAAGTTTTACAGAGTATGGGTAAGTGTGCCTGAGTCTTTTGTGTGGTGGTCTTGTAGTGGGATTTGTCACTAAACTTCCTAAAAACAACCAGGGGTATGAACATGCAAAGCTTATTGCCTCTCCCTTTTTTATGGCCTTTGCTTAACAGAGATTCCCACCTCTTTTTCCCAAAACATCCCCTGAGTCTGTGTGGCAGAGAGGAGCCTCAGTGCTGGTTCAGCCTACTGCTCCTTCCTCCTCCTGCCTCTCCCTCGTGGCTCCTGTCCCAGCTCCATGCTCTTCTCTGTTGTGCATGCTGTGTGCACACTTGCTACCTGATAAGGCTCCGGGTTTTATTTCTGATTAAGGCAAAACAACTGGGAGCGAAAGAGTTATTTGTTGCAAGCACTAATAGCATAGATTTTGAAAAAGCTGAAAAAGAAAACGGGTATGGAGAATCTGATGGATCCCTGTGTATTCAGATGGTAACATTGCTATATATAAAGCAATGGAAATTAAATGTTTGTTATATTTGCAACAGGATTTTGTGGGTGATACCAGTACAGAACAATGTTGAACTGACTTCCACAGGAACATGACCATTTCTTACGTTATGTGGAAGCTCTGTGTATGTGTACATACAAAATTAATATTCTAATAGTGGAAGATGCAATTTGTGGGCTATTCAGTCACTCATGTTTTTGCTAGTTAATCATGAATCATCTGCTGTTGGAACAGTACTTTTTTGTTTAATTACCCACTGGTACCTGTTTGTTAGAGCTCAGCCTGCAGAGCTCTTACAGTGCTGCAGTGTGTGCCATATTTTTCCCTTAATCAGCAGGTAACATTAGATAGCCTTTGTTTTCTTGATTGCATGTCTGTTTTGCTCTATCTTTATAAATATAAAAATCTCCTTTCAGCATACATGCATAAGTAGTATTTACCTCAAAGTAGTAGTATGCCTCATAGGCTTTTACACTGTGATGCCTTTGGGGAAGAACAGAGGCAGTTGTCTGAGAGAGTGCAAGTTAATGGTACATGCTTCTTCCAGCCAAACTGATTGGAGAGAAGTAACAACTTTTCCCTCTCCTCTTTCCTCCATGCAGGATCAGTAGGACTAGCTAGCCTTCTGGGATTTTGTTTTTGTAGAAGGAGGGTGAAGACTTGGGGAAGTCTGGAGTTTTCCCTCACCTTCTATTTTCTTGCAATGATTATTCTTTTTCTGTGTTGTATAATGAATTGTTTACAGCTCATGTATCCACATGGGGATGGATGAGGAGCCAACCGAGAGCTTGTGGGTCAGGATTAAAGGGAGGGCAGGGACAGGTGACATTTTGGTGGGGGTCTGTCACAGGTCACCCAAGCCAGGAGGGCTTGAGCGGATGAGGCCCTCTACAAGTCCGATAGGTGCAGCCTCATGTTCACAAGCCCTGGTGCTCACGGGGGGTTTCAGCGTAGTAGGGAATAAGTAATTCAGGAGGATCCTGGAATGCATTGATGATAACTTCCTTCTCCAAGTGATAGAGGAGCCAACAAGTAGATACGCTGTGCTGGACCTTATTCTCATCAACAAGGAGGGGCTGGTGGGGAACGTGAAGCTCAAGGGCAGCCTTAGCTGCAGTGACCATGAAATGGCAGAGTTCAAGATCCTTAGGGCAGTGAGGAAGGCGCACAGCAAGCTCATTACCCTGGCCTTCAAGAGAGCAGACTTTGTCATTTTCAGGGATGTGCTTGGTAGAGTACCATGGCATAAAGCCCTGGAGGGAAGAGGGGCCCAAGAAATCTAGTTAGTACGCAAGGATCACCTCTTCCAACCTCAGGAACAAGGCTGCTTCCTAACAAAGAGGAAGTCAAGCAAAAACAAAGAGGAAGTCAAGTTTTGGTCTTTTACAGCCCAGCTCTTATCATAGAAGTACTATGTGAAACATAAAGTAATTTAAGGCAGTTTAAGAGTTCTTGTTGCTTGAATGAGAAGGTCACAATGTATCTGTATCAGGCCCTTCCAGAGCTGTATTTTAACTTCATAGTTGGTTGTAGGTGTCATTGCTTCCAGAGAGCAGTTGGGTTTCAGTATATTACAAAGACCCACATCCATTAGTTCCCACCAGACCATTTCAGTGAATGGACTACTAGGGCTGG
>NW_009924358.1:45098-85085 GCF_000696875.1 Nestor notabilis | reverse complement strand
GGGGGGGGGGGGTGAGTTGGAATTTTCTGATATATTTGTTTAAAATGTCAGTGGAAAATAACTGCACAAAGTGAAATAGTTTTTATGTGCTCTGTTACTTTGGTAGTTAAGTGAAGAGTTCTTGGCTTGAGCCTTGAATGACATTTGCGATTTGTGTGTTGATTCTGAAGTACACTGATTGTGAAATGTAACAGATGTATTGATCCACTGCATTAGGGTTTCGTGTCTTACCATGTGGCAGAGCTGTCTGTAAGATACTCTGTGGGAGACAAGGTCCTTTGTCAGGGATGGGGTTGCACTGCAGACGCAGTCAGCTGAGACCAGCCCTGCTGCAACTTCATCTCCCTGCTTGGATCTCCCAAATAACCTGACACTCCCACAGCTGTGGCAGGGATCAGTATAATTACCCCGTGGCTGGTGAGGCAGGCAGTGCCTAATGCCACTCTATCTGAACTGCGAGGGAAAGCGGGTTAAGCTGGGATAATGCTCCAGCCTCATCCTAGCAGCTGGCAGCCTTCTCACTCCAGCTGGCTCCAGGAGAGCCAGAAGAGGAGCATCAAGTTTGCTGTGTGTCTCAGACCTTACATGATGGCAGCGTGGTCGCTGCCTTGTTGCTAGGACAACCTGCCTCTTTACTCATTTATTTCCAACTTCAGTCTGATGCATCCTTTGCCCTGCCTTTGCTGGAGCAGTCTGGTTGGCACTCAGGCGCGCTTTGATGGGCTTCAAATGTATCTTATGTAGCTAACACTTATACAGGGAAGGCATCTTCCATCTCCTTACCCCAGGTCGTTAGACAGGGGTCTGTCTTGGACTTTAGCATTTAATGGAAAGGGAGAGGTATATCGGTGGTTTCTAATGGTACTAGAACAGTTTAAGCTCCATTCCCTTCCTTTCCTGATATTCCCATGCTTCCTGGGGGGCTCGTTTGAATATATCTACCTGAAAATATGGCCTAAATCTTCCTCTCATTTTTTTAAAAAGCACTAATTAGTTGTTCTTGCATGTGTGAACAGTGTAGCCTGCAGAATACATGCACTTTAATAGAATCTGTGATAATCTATGTAGACTTTAAACCACTAATTATAAAAGGCAGTAGAAAGTTCATGTTAACACTGTTTTGCAGCAGAGATGTCTTTTAAAATGTGTTATTATTGGTGATAGAGGCTTTGCTGTAAAAAGTGACCAGATATTTTTGTCCTTTTTCCACTCAGCTGTCCCATTTCCTCCAAGTCATCGGCTCACAGCTAAGGAAGTGTTTGATAATGATGGAAAACCTCGTGTGGATATCTTGAAGGCACACCTTATGAAAGAAGGGAGACTGGAAGAGAGTGTCGCTTTGAGAATAATAACAGAAGGAGCTTCAATTCTTCGCCAGGAAAAAAATTTGCTGGACATAGATGCACCAGTTACAGGTTAGTATGGAATTGTGATGATGGAGTGGATGGTTGCTAGTTTGGGACATGTTAAGTAATGCAGTAGTGTATGTGGCTTCCTCGGGAGCTAAAATGCAGCTTGAAAAGCATTTGTTCTCTCCAGTACTTGATTCTGTCTTTGTCTGCTATCACTAAGATAATAGAGGCCATCAAGCAGCTTGTAAATTAGAGGAAAGGATCACATCTGCTGAGCCCTTTCTGTTTCTAAGGCAGAGAACATTTTTAGTGTTTAGGGGAAGGTTAGAACGACTTTCTTAAACTTGAAAAATTACCTGGCCTTTTGCACCAGGTATTAATTCAATGATTTTATAGATACCATTTACCATAGGAGCACTGTTCAGAGGTATGGACGGCATTGAGCTCTGAACCTCATGAAGTTCAAGAACTCCAAGGGTAAGGTCCTGCACGTGGCTCAGGGCAATCCCAAACACAACTGTGGAGTAGGCAGAGACTGGATTGAGAGTGGCCCTGCAGAGAAGGACTTTGGGTGCTGACTGAGAAGAAGCTCAACATGAGCTGACAGTGTGCGCTCGCAGCCCAAAAAGCCAGCTGTATCCTGGGCTGCAACAAAAGGAGTGTGGCCAGCATGTCGAGGGAGGTGATCCTCCCCCTTTTCTCTACTCTCATCAGACCCCACTGTAGCAGGGGTGTTGGAACTAAGGGATGTTTAAAGTCCCTTCCAACCCAAACCATTCTATCGTTCTGTGAAGGAAGAATGTTGTCAAAGTAAATAGAAATTTTAATTAAATGTGAAGGAAAATAACGAGTGTAGAAAAAAGGAAAAAAAATTAGCAGAATTCCAGTGTATGTTGCCTGGAGGATTAATGAATTGTGCTAGCTGCAGAAACTATCCTGCCCCTGACTATCAGACAATACCACCCACTCATTAATCCTCAGGAAATGCCTTATACTTTGAATTTCCTTTCTAATTGTCCCCTGCCTCCGCTTGCATTCTGAATGTATGAATGCATTTGCTTGCTCTAGTGTGCCTCCTCCCCTGTTTTGTTGTTATTACTGGGTATGAATGCAGTTTTGGCAAGAAATTGATCTCTGGCATAAAAAGTTAGCTGTGGGGCAAAAGATAACTGATTTTAGCCAGCTTAAACTATGAAACCAGACCATAAAACTTGGTTTAAGAAGGCAGGTCCTTTTGTCACTTTTGTTTCTGGAGAGGCCTGGCAAAAGTAAAAGAAATAGGTTAATCTGCAGCAGAAAAATAGGTTAATCTGCAGCAGGTTACCAGTTTTTATTACCAGTACTGGTAGCATTCACCAAAAACTACACAGAAGTAGCAAAATCTTCATTTTCAGGAAATCTTCTCTGAAACTGAAGAGCATAGTGTCTGGACTAGAATGATGTGCAAGATAAAGCTTGTCATTTTAAAGATGGCATCCAAATAGGGGATTGATTGTAGCTTGACCTGGAGAGGTAACGTGTATCATCTTTTATGTAATAATTAGCATGTCATGCTGCCATACAATTCTGATGGAAAAGGTGTCAATAATGTTGCAGCTGATGGATGAATAAAGGAAAGAGGATGAATAAAAGGATCCCCTGGGTAGACTGATAATCAAGCTCTACAGATATTTTTTTTGATGCGTAAGGATAAATGGAAGAAGACATAGGGGTGCAATGTGCAGTATCATTGTCTGTAACCCATAACTGAGCAGGAGATGTACAGAAAAGTTTACATTTTTTGGATTTTCTTCCTTTTTTTCTTTTTTAGTGTGGTTTTTTTTTTTTTTTTTTTTAATTTGTTAATCCATTGAAAGGTGTAGTCTCGGTAGCAGGGTGGTTCTGGTGTCTTGTGTCCCAGCTGATTTCTTCAGTCCATATTTAATGTTCTCTTTCTCTTTTTAACTTTTCTCTTTAAATATTTTTTTCTTAAATGCTTTTGAAGGCATCAGAATTGCTCGGAATTACATTTTGGAGATTAATCTCCTGAAGGTTACCCCCATTGTATAACACTGGTATAATTTAGGTCTTTGATTCTTTTTTCAGTGGAGCCTACGTCTTGCTTTGTTCCTGCTTTTGAAATTATTCTCACGCAGCGATTGTGATAATGCAGCATTCTTCAGGGTGGCTGGTAGCTACTCTCTTTTAAGCTAGCGTAGGAAAGCTGGGCTCCTAATGCTTGTTAGCAGGGTAGCTGAGAAGTGCTAATGTTCTGTATGAACAAACATGAAAGCTGGAGTTATGAAAATGATCATCAAAAGAAGGAAAAAAATAAATCGTGAGGGGGAGGTTGGGAAAGCTTGTGAGGCATGTTGTTGTGGGCCTGACAATTTTCTCTTTGTGAGTAGCATGACAGCAGGTGACTGGATAAAGAGAGTGTCAATTGGCTGATGTGGTGGAAGTGCAAGGTATACAGGCAATCGAGAAATAACTACGGAGTAGAGGAAAGCTTTTCTCAAACATATGGAAGAACAAACAAAACCACTGGTAGAGTGGAGAAGAAAATAGATTTTAGACATGGCAAGCAGTCCTGTTTAGGAGTGGCAGTCATAAATCATTAATATGGGTTCCTTTGTGGGAGATGCATTATCTTTTAGAAACATAGCCCTGAAGCTGGTTAATGAAATGGTGATCATCAAAAAGAAGAGATGTAGAAGAGCATGACTGTTGAAGTAAGAGCATCGTGGATTAGTACAGTGATATACTTGATAACATTAAAGAACATGAAAAGTTGGTTTCGTTTTGTTTTGTTGTTTTTATTTTCTTAAAGCTTTATGCAGCCATCCCTCAGTTTGAAATTTCTTTTATTTAAGGGGTGATATAATTGTCCTCAGAAAAAATATCAGCATTTTGTTTATAAGCAAAGTCATGTGAAATAAAGTGGGTACATAGAAGACCTGGATTTGAGTGAGAAGATGATTTGTATAATGGGGGAAGGCATGCAAAGAGCTTTAATGTTGAATGCATAATCCATTATTTTGCATGTGTATATATATAGAACTCTGTCTGTGGTTAGCTGGAAGCACCAATGTGATTGTCATTTTGAATTCATACATTTTGTTTTCAAATTTGGCAAGGTTATAAGTCCTTTTAAGTATTGCTAATGAATTAATTTTTGACCTTTGCTCAAATTGCATCATTTTCTACACACATACGTATATGCATGCATAATCTGCTACAGTTTTGGCTTAGAAGCAAGGTGAAATATTCCTACAGAGCCTGAACTAAGAAGAGACTCCAAGTCCTCTGTTACTAGGACTCTTATGTCCGGGAAGTATTGCAGCAGCTTTGTCTTGACTCGTGAATGTGAGTTGGGAAGGATGGAGAGAATTGGGTCAAAAGCGAGTATATTGAGGGTGAGGCTGAAAGTAGGGATGAAAAGTGGTAATGGGGCTGATCAGCAGATGACAAGGAGGTGGCTTGAGTCTGGCTACTTGAGTTGAAGTCGAGAATTTGTGACAGAGGTGGAAAGTTGGGAGACAAGGAAATGGCTGAGTTGGAGGTTGAGAGAGGATGACTGAGCAGGCAAAGTAGGAAGATGAGCAAGAGGTTGACTGGGCGTTGGGACTAGGTGGGCAAGGCAGGCAGTGTGGGAGGTGAAAGGGCACATAATGGAGTGGGTTTGGCTGCAGAGTGACAGCTGTGGCAGAAGCACAGTACAGTTACTAGCACAGACCTGTCTTACGACTGGCAGCATTGAGGGTCTGCACAAGGGTTGTGAGGTCATCTGGATTTCCAGTGTGGGGAGTAAAAGAGCCAGGCACTCTGGTCTACTAGGGCACTTTCTAGTTGCCTGCAGCACCATGGGGAATGTCCATGCTAACCTTCACTCAGCAGAGAATGGGCAGATGACAAGAGGACAGGGAGCCACCTTCCACAGATGGATTGTTCCTGCTTTCATCTGTACCCTTTTCTTTTGGAGGCATGTGGTCTTCGTCTTAAGGTTGTGGGTTTAATTATTGTGATCTACCACTAGACTACAGCTGTTAAGTGTTCAGAGGAAAGATGTCTCTATGGCAGCCTTAGAATTTCCAGTCCTGTTTTATGTTCATAACAGAATAATGACACATGGAGAAATTGGCTCATTTTTAATTGTTTTTTTTCTAGAAGCCTAAGACAGTATATCTCTAAGCCTCTCTGATGGCAATATTTACTGAAGTCACACTCCAAAGAAGAGTTGTTAATGCCAGATTTCAAATTGCCTGCATAGCTTTGTTGTGGCCTTATATAATAAGTTCATTACTATACAGAGCAGTTCTGTGCAAGTGACGTACACTACCCTTTGCATGATGACTAATTACCTGCTTGTGTTTATGGGCCCTCACTTCCAGATCTAAAATTTGCTCTTCTTTAATACTGAACACTAACTGCAACCATGTGTCCCCTTTGACTTTGACTTTATCTGTATGTGTATATACATATATATCTCTATATTACAGAATTATGTAGAAAATGTAAGTTCTTTGATGGCAATGTTGCCTTGTTTGGCTCCTGTGCTGTAAAATGGATCCTTTAGCTCACATATGTTTTGAAGACAATAATTCACACATGTGTTTTGAAGTGAATGGGATACTGCTGTACAGAGTGGTGTTGAAAGTATGTGAGCACACTGATCATCAAAGTAAGGTTCATAGAAGTTTTGCAACTAAAGCACATTTCACACAAGTGAAGAGAATACAACTTGAAAGTTGCTTACTGCATGAAAAAGAGCAGAAAGAGACTGTATAATTACGGACTTGTAGCATAATGCGTATGCAATGGAGGTTGTACTGGAAACCTTAATTCTGTCACATCCTAAATACTGAGGGGTTTTTTGCCAACATTTGTGGTGTTCCCTTTAATTACTAGGTGTATGATTTATTGACATGAACGGGCCTCAGTTCACTGGTTGTTTTCAAAGCAACCAAACCTGTGCTTTGAAAACCAAACCTGTGTGATGTTGTTTTCCAACATGAGCAAAAATTACCACCTACAAGTGGTGAAATAGTGCTATTGATCTGGAGGGGCTGGGATTAAAATACAACCCCCCAAAGGTCATATTGCAGAATTTTATTTCAACAGCAAAGTAGCTGATGACAACAGCCAATTCCAGCTTTGAAGCTGGATCTGATTTTGAAGTTGGCCCTGTTTTGAGCAGAACAGGTTGTGCTTACATGACCTTCCCACCTCAGTGTTCGTGATTTTAGTTTATATCTCCGTAAACGCACTCAACTACAGGGTAGATATAGAACTCTTAGTTGTGTGTGTCTAGTATCTATCATTGTGTGTCTTTGCTTGTATCTTTTGGTTTATTTTTTATGAGGATATTGTTAGATTTACAGATACTGAATGAAAATAGCATGATACCTCTTGCACATATGACAGCACAAATGAATAAGCTTGTTAGAAATGTGTTGGTGTTTTCAAGGTAAGTCTCTTTTCCGTATTGATGTCTATTTTAAAAGTAATTAACGTGCTCTGTTTCTTCCTGGAACATTTGACATCTCTTATTTTGATTACTCAGTTTCTGCTACTTTTGATTAGTCTCTTCCCATCATTATTGAAAGAGTTTTCTCCAGTAAATGAAGAACACAAACACCTAAGTCATACGTATCTTTATAACCTATGCTTTTTTGCATATAGTACTTATATGTAATGTATAAATATTCTCAAGGCAGCTGCCTGTGTGCAGATGTTAGTCTGTTTGTGTGGGTGCCACCACCAGCAGTGGCACTGAGAATGGTTTCTGGCCTGGTGACAATAGCCAAGCCATGTGCAGGCACAGGGGCAGCATTTGTCAGTCCCTCATTTAGAAAAAATGGAAAATAGGTAAAGCAAGCATATGCTCTTGTTCTAAACCTTCACATGCTTCACTGAGAAAGCCCTGACTGTGCTATCCTGCGTTCAAAGCTTTCTGAAATGCAAGGTGCATGCAGCTTGGTATGTGAAGATAGGAAAGCACTGGATGAAGACAGAATAAAAGCTTATTTTGCAGTGTAGAATGTGACTGTCTCTGCAGGTCTTTTCCTTGGCTGTATTGTTTTTCTCTACCAGTCCTGGATTTTGCAGCTCCTGTGTTTATGCATGTGATAGATGGAAGGAAACCACTGCTGGTTGCAAAGCCTTCCTTTCTATTCCCTTTGCATCTCATAGTGTAAGGTAGGGGTGCATATGTATTCCAAATAGGTATATAAGTACTAATCTTGTGTGTGCTAAGGAGGAATACACCTGCTTCCAGTTCACTGTAGTGTCTTTGGGTAAAAAATTCCACTGGCTTGGTTAAATGTCGCAGCAGTCTGGAAATACAACTTAATACTCAGATTGCTTGTAATGTTTGTATTGTAGTGAGCATGCCGAGAGTTTTTGGAATTTGAACTCTAAATTGATGGGAGGGGAGAGGTTGTAGTTATCTGGGCATAGCTTGTGGAGCTGGGAGCAGCTGCAGCAACTCGGGTGACCTTTGGAAATCTTCGGTGCATTATAGGTCCATAAAAATGACAGAGGGAAAGCCCTTTCCTGCCAGCATGTGTCTTTATGATCTTTGAGGCTTCCAGATGTTCTCTGGGTCATTCCATGGGATAGTAGGGTCTTCTGGGCCTGAACATTTCCCCATTGTTCCACATACATTTTTCGTTTGCCTGATTTCTCTCATTTGTTAGCGTAAAATAATATTAGGTTGTTAGTCTAGTGCAAGTTAAAACTGTAAACATTAAGAATTTGTAGCTAAAATGATCAATGTTGAGGCAAGGTAATGAAAGTATTTATGCTCATATTATAATAAAAAGGCTATAGTGTTTAAGCTTGCATTGAACTGTAGCACACATGTAAACAATCTGATAAAACCAGATCTGTTCTTTCTGATTTTTACCTTTGAAACAGCGTAAGATAGAATTCCAGCATGGAAAATAAACAAGATTGCTTATTGGAGGCCTACAAGTAGTGTAAGATCTATCCATATTAACATGGAAAATTTGTCTGAAATTAAAATCAGTAAAAGCAATTTTAGTTAAAACTTCTCCATTTCCCACTTAAGTAGTTTAATTAATACTCTAAAGGTAATGTACCATGATTACTGTTGAGGAAACTGTTGAGTTTACAGGACATGTTATAAATAAAATATTTACTTAGGTATCATGAAAAAGTGTTTACAAGATCAAACTGTAAAACTTCATCCTGAGTGGCTGGTGTCTTCAGACTCCGAAGTCTAAAAGCTGGTTTTAAGTGTAGATGTCTGCAGCTTCTGAGGGTAAGTGTTAAACAGAGGAATTATTGCTTTCCTTTCTTTGCTGTAATGCATTCATTAAAGTTAGCTTTAAAAAGTATCTTTAATATTGTTTGTGATACTGAGAGTGAGGGAATGATTAGGTCTGCCCTCTGAACAGGGTGCTGGTTACAGTATGATACTTTTTTCCGTGTCTCAGCCAAGTAGTTGTATCTTTCAGTTGTAACTTCATTAGCTGCTTTGATTGTATTACTATTCATGCTGAAAACTTGCTGGTATTTTGTTCATTCTAGCCTTAAAATGCAAAAATGTCCCAAATTCCTGGTATAACTTAAATCAGTTTGACTTTCTGCATTATACTGGTGGACCTGTAGCACCTGAGAACAGGACTCATTTTAGCAAATTATTCTGTCTCAGAATAAACTGCTTCCAGTTAATTTTCCTTTATCATAGGAAAATTAACTTTGGCTGCAATGTTAGTTTGAGTTGTTTCTTTCTTAATATCAATTCATGGTCTTGTTTGCGTAAATAATATGGTATTTCAACAGAACAAGTTGAAACCATGGAAGGGGAGGAAAGGGAAAGTATCAACAGCGCCATTTACTCTTGCATCCTTCTTGAAAACAAATTATAGACCAATTCTTTTTGCATGCCTGTATACAGCAGATGTGCTCTCTGACTTAATAAATGAATTAGACTTTATGAAGAAATATTTGTCATCATTTTCAAAATGTTGTATCTACTCTTTTCTCAGTGTATGCTTGAGCACAGTTGGCTGTTGCAACAGTTATTTTCCTTTACAGATCACTGTTGAATATGTTATGAAAATACAGAGAAACCTGCATGTTAAACTCCTGTTAAAAATAATTTATGATATAAGCATACTTTTGAACAGCTAAAGTGAACTTGATTGGATCCTTTAATTAGATTGCTGATTAAAACTGACACTGCTCCAGCTATTTTGCATGCTTTATTGAAAACTCGTAATACACCAAATCACTTGTGACTTAAACTGGGACTTCTGAAAGACGGTGGAGATGTAAGAATGTATGTATTTTTTTTTTTTTTTTTTCCTGGTCTATTCCTTCCCTAAATGCTTCTGTCAGTTCCAGATATACATTGAAATACGCCTGCCTGCATCCGTGGTAGAACAACGTGATTGCGTCTTGTATCTTAATCAGGCTGCTTCAGACATTAGCATCTGAGATCTTGGCAGAGATGATGTTTTCTAGTAGTGGCTGCTTAAAACTATCATTATTGCCAAGACAGTGGGTTCTACAGACCATATTCTTTACAACTATCTCTGTTGTTCCATTAAATAATCCATCTATAGTTAACTTGCTTTGGTGCAAAAATCATAGTCAAATAAACCAAAATGAAATTGTGGAGTCTAAGGTGCCCTTCAGGTATAGAGCTTAATTGGCACAGTGAAATGGAGGATCAAATGTACATTTGGCTTCAAGTCAGCACAGAAATTGTATTGATTAAAAAATAATCACCAGCAAAAATACAAAACAACTGCTTGCAAATACCTACATCTTTAGGACTTTGTTCTTATGGTCTTTTATTTAGGATGTGCTTCATCATGTAAATACTAATGGCACAGTTCAACAGGCAATTGTTTCTTCTCGGGCTACTCCAAGAAGACAGTACATCATAGCAGTGGCATTTATTGTAGCTTCTCAAAGATTTTTCTGCAACTTGTATATCAGGGTTTTTATTTGCTTTGCAATTAATGTAGTCAGTGGCACAACTTGAGTTAGAACTGGGTAGTTCTGGGTCTTTGACACTTGGATTCTACTTTGAAAATAACCATGGTATTTGCACTGTGTAATCCTCATTAGAAAGAAAGAGAACCTTTGTTCTTACCTTTCATGTGCTCTTAGCTTTGCCTAGTTATTCTTCCTTTTGATTCTGGCCTCAGGTTAATTTAACTCAATCTTAGGTTGTAGTTTATACTGGCAAGGGGTATGGGAATGCAGTGGGATCACTGCTGAAATCACAGCCACCCACGTTCCTTCCTCCCCCATTTTGGATGGGGGAGCTACTGAAATGAGTAAGACCTGGAAGGGGGCATAGGGGAATTCCAGTGTATGTTTGCCTTCCCCCCAGCAAAGCAAAAATCTACGAGTTACACACAAACTGGTGTTCCTCACTTTGTGTGTGCATGAAATAATAGAGAATCATGATTTATATGTGTGTGAGGATGGAAGGGGGATTGATTCTGTCTTATTTACACTGTACCTGCAACAGCTGTAGAGCAGCTGTGGAGTAGAAATTAAGCTGGGAATAGCTATGGGAGAGAAGAAAAGGAACTGGAAGAGTGCGAGGAGGCAGACTAATAGCAAGACAGAGACAAACAGCATTTTGTGTCAGTTGATCATTACCGCTTGGAGGTACTGCTGTGTTCATCTGGTTTGGGAATTGCTGTACAGATGTGCACCCCTGTTGTTTAGAGTCCGGTTGTGCTTTTGAGGCTAACAGCAGCTGTCTCTTGCCTTCATTTGTGCTGTATGTTTGTGTGTCTAACCTTTCACCAAAACCTGACTTTGAAGCACTGGCAAGTGCAAAGGAGAGATAACTAACTAGCACGTTCGTTCTTAAGAGATTTTATAAACATTACCTGTCGTCACTTAGGAAGAGCATAACTTGGATAGCATTAGCAGCTGAAAAATGATGCTTATAGAAGGATGTTATTCTGTGATGGGTGGTTCTTCTTCTTCTGCCTGCCTTTAGATGCTTTTTCATTAGCATTTTAATTATTCTATAAAACACTACTGGAGCTGAGACAGATAATTTCTCTACTTGGTTTTCTCCAGTTTATATAGATAAAACATTTATAGTATAATTTCCAAGTGTATATAATATCCTCTGTGAAGATACTGCCTTTTTAAATGAAAAAAAATCTGCCATAGTTCAAAAATATTATAATTAGTTAAAAAAATAGCACATTTAAGTCCTCATATTATTAAATTTTCTTTAAACTCTCTAACATCCATGCTCTCTAAATAAATGCACCCGTTTTGAAGATTAATTGTGCTAAACAGGAACATCTTTACAATGTGCAATTGATTTCAGAAACTCTTGGGAGGAGTCACAGGGGATTCTGGCAATAGTGTACATGATTTGTACTGCTGCTGTGTCAAGCCATAACATCTTCTTCTGACCCAGGGATTATTCTCTGCTTTTCTAGGATATCAAATCATTAAATGGTGAGTTCGAAGTTATTTGTTGGTGCTGTCTCCAGAATGGCTGTGTTGACTTCTGCTTTTCTCTTAGGTTTGGGCACCTAAGTCTAGTTGATATTCCTTTATTGATACCACTCAGGATGCTGATTACTTCCTCAGAAAATATTCTTGATAAGTAAGGAGGGTCATACTCCTCATCCTCTGACAAAGATTCAGCAAGACTTAAGTTTTCAAGGGAAATGTGTCATTTGGTCATTCCCTTTCTCTGTTGTATATTGAGCTTAGTTGTGTCGAACCTTGTGGACTGCTTGGTTTAAGTCAGTGTTGTTCCTTTCTGTGATGTGTTGGGTGTTTTTTTTTTATCTGGCTATGTCATCATCTTTAGAGCAGGCAACCCAAGGGCACAATGGCAGTGGATTAATCTCTAAGAGCCTGGGGCTAAGAATTGAAAACAGCCTTTTGGTGCTCAGCACAAAGGAGGGTGCTGCGGAGTATCCTTCTGGTTCATTAGGTGTATTGGCATCATTGCTTTCAGATGTTACTTATAAAAGTTGCCATGTTGAATATTTGATAGTCACTCCCCCTTCTTGCTCCAAATATACCTTGAATTCTATCTTGAATTCAGAAATCAAAACAAACTGTTTGTGAGAGTTCAGTGCAGGAGTTTACCCAGCCAGACCAAATTTTTTTCCCCCTAAATAAACAAGGAGAGAAAATTGAGTGAACTGTATCAGATTTATTCTTTATTAACCTGTATTAACAAAGAATGCTTTCAAGTATCATTTTTTAATCTATAGCCTTAAAAAACATACAAAGAGAACAACCCACTACTCATTTCAGCTAGTCTTTCATATATGTTCTCTTTTGTTCTCTTTTGTGTTCGATGCCCTCTGTACATACAGCCTGAGAGCTGCATGGTGGCAGCGTGGGCTGGGGGCATTGCTGGTAGCCACAGAAATCAATCCTGTGACTTCAGCCTCTGATGAAGTGGCAGTGCAAGAACACTTCCATTTTCTTTCTGCTTGGCTTGCTTTCTGTCACAGGCAATAGTCAGAGTTGTCTAGAACATTAATTTATGAAAGCTAATGTTGCTTCTTTGTTCCACTTAATTTCCTTTGGCTCTTACTAGACTTTGAGAGGAAAAAGCTAACCTCAGTGCAGGTACATGGAAGTAAAGAGAAGTAGACCTAAGAGCTGTTTGAGATCAGCCTACACACTTAAAACTGGGTTATATATTTATTTTTTTTTTCCCCAAACAATCTCAAATCCTCTAGCTGAGAGGGTAAAGTTCCTTTGAGGAGAAAATCATCTTTAGATTCTAAGCAAATGATAAAATGTATCTCTAAACTGCAGTTAATCATTAAAGCCTATGACAGGTGATAACCATTTCACCAATATTTTACTTGAAATGAGATTAGCAGAGTAAGCCAGTGTTGAAGTGAGGCTAGATTGCTCTCTAAGTACAATAAAGCAATCACAGGTAAGGATTTAAGGGTGGCTTGTATGCTATACCTGTTACTTTAATGATTGAAAATAGGTTTGTAGTCTCCCAATTCTCTTAGAATTTCTTGGTGTTTGGCGGTTTTTCGTTTGATTCTTTTGTTGTTGTGTCTTTTTATTAAGGTGCCTGCTACTGGATATAGACTTGCTCACTGTAGTGGAAAAACTTAATTTCCAAACACACATAGAGGCTATTTATGGCCAAAATCACCTCTTAATATACAGGGCCAGCATTGAATGTAATTAAATCCCGTGGAAATCAGTCATCCCTCAGTGGAAATCCAATAGTATTGCACCTAGATTTTATTGTAAAATTAGAGAAGAAGCATTAAGGCGATGTGTGGGGAGAGGACACCAAGCGTAGTGCAAAATACTCTTATGGCACCCTGAATCATTGAGGGAACAAACTCAGTAAACTGATGATTTTAGCAATGCTAAATGACTTTCACACCATTGTCTACAATCTAGGTGTTCAGAAGTGTTTCTGCTTTTTGTGGTATAGTGGATTGAGGCTTCAGAATACAAAGACCATGAAACACAGGATCTCCTGAAGTCATGAGCTGTTTAAAATGTAACTGGTTGAAGATGCCATCTGGTGGTATGTGTTTAGTATGTCTGGCTGCTTACTGATGTGCCTGCCATAAAGGCTGTATGTTCTTTAACGTGCAAGAGAGAAAGAGTAGCCATTACATTAAGGCCAGAACTCAGAGGTCTCCAGTTGTTGCTATAGGCACAGGCTGGAAAACTACCACAAGTGTGGGAGAGAGGATAAGCAATCAATGCAAGCCAGACTTTTATTTTGAAGTCTGATTTTTCTAAACTAACATTTGGGGAAAGTTTCAGGTTATCTTACTTGGGGAGGCAGTGAAAAAGAAACTGGGTTTGTGTTGATTTGAAGTGGCAATGAAATGATGATCTGCCACCTCTGCTTGGTGCAGATTTTTATGGCAGAAGGAAATGCGTTTCAGTTGCATAATCAAAAATTCTAAGTTCATGCATGAATTACACAGAACAAGGTTTGATCATGTTCTAAAACCTCAAGGTCTGTATTTCTTTTTTTAATCTGTAAGAATATCAGGAATATGAATATCATCTTTCCTACTTCTTATGTAAAGCTTTTTTTTCTTTGAGAAGAGCTTTTAAGGTCTAACAATTCAACGGGTAAAGGTTTAACCTTTGTAGCAATAGCAGTTATTCACGGTGCTATTGAAGCTAAATTACTCACTTTACCTAGTTTGAACAAAGTCAAAGCATTAGTCTGCCAAAAGACATCTATCTTCTCTTACATTTGCAGGTTTTTCTGCTCTTATTTCATCACATGCTTTCCTTAAAGCATTAGTAACTTCCTCTCCAAACTAAAGCTTTCTTTTCAGCATAGCATTTCATTCAGTAATGAAGATAATGTTATTTTTATTATGTTCTTCCTACATTAAGCCCTTTCCTTAAAATTACAGAATAATTTAGGTTGACTGGCCCCAGCTTCAAAGATAGATCAGGGCTAAATTCTACCACCTCTTTTCTCAACTAATCCATCTTCTTCCTTCCAACTTGCACACATTCCTCCTTCCTCTTAACACCAGGTTTCTGAACAGACCTCCTACTGTTCCAACTATGTAGTGAGGGAGGAAAGTTCACTCCTTACAGGAGCCATCATATTCTTTAAGCATCAAGACTATCCCTCTTAATGTCTGCTGTATTTCATCAATTATCCATATTGTCTGTTTTGCTCCAGGAACCCTGGTGACTCATCTGAGCTCAGTCAGACAGTTTCATGCTAAGCCTCAAACACTTCTTTGACTCTTCGTAGAAGGAGGCCCACATGCAGCTCCTTCTCCCTTTTTTTCTTTTTTCTCTTTTTCTTTTTTTCTTTTTTTTTTTTCCCCTTGGTGACTTTATTCTTGAAAAATCTGGCATTGGAAGAATTGTTCCCTGAGTGCCGAGTTGTCTGGCTTTTCTCGAGACCAGGTCCTTCCACATGTGCTTCCTGGTACAGGCAGTGTTGACATTTCAGCTGTCATTAAGAGCTATTTTACCCTGCAGTGCCCAACTGATGATGATTCCCCATTAAGCTCACCAAAATGTGCAGAGTCGAGCATGGTGTTCAGAGGCTGTTTTGAGTGCCTGCAGCTGCCTCATCTATACCCTTCTTGGCCACCTACCCTCTCTGTTTGCCTCTGGACTCACAAAGCATTGCTTATGCAGGACTTGGAAGAAAGAGTAATAATGAGGATCCATCCACCTGATGTGTCATTGTCCCAGTTGAAACCTTGGCCTCAATGATAGATAATATTTAAAGTATGATATTTTTTTGTCCTCAGGAGTACCCAGGCACAGAAGTAGACTTGTAAAAAAGTCTGACTGGTACCCTTGTTCCAGTCTGAGTAATTCTGAGGCCCAAATCTCTTCAGACTTTTGGATATGAAGTGTTTTGTTTAACTCCTGATAGTATTTTGGGGTGTAGGGTTATAAAAATGTACCTCCCCAAATCCTCCTGTTTCTATTTGCAAGAAATCAATTCATACTGACCAGAGTTTTGTGGAAAATACAGAAGCTAATGTATAAAATTTTTGATTTTGGTGCCTGTTCTGCTGCATTTCCATTCTTGTGAACTAGAAACCTTTCCAGTAAAACAAGCATTTATATCTAGAGTATATATTCTATGTGATCTCAAAGCCCACTTGTTACAGCTGATAAATATGTTGTGTGGGTGCTGTATCAGTTGTGAGGCTCTGGTGTATTTGCATGCATACAGGGAATCATATAATTAACCACATTAAACTGAATAACACACAGCCTCCCCATTGTTTCTCTTTATGGGTGTAATTAGATGCTGAGAGAACTATAGCAGGAAATAGGAACAGTTTCCTCCTGCCACCCTCCAACAAGTTTTCAGTTCCAATTAAAATAAATTACATTTTCAACCAGAAGAGATTACTCACATGATATCTGTGTTGTTTAGAAACAGGCATGAAGAGCCTGGTGTAAAGGTAAATATTAGAAAGGAGAAGGCAGTGGAGAATAGTTTGGAAGTCCTAGCCAATAGGAATTCAAAAGCTGATTCTTTGAATTGCTCACTTTCACTGCAGTGAGAAATGTCTACTAGGGGTTTAGTAACAGGAGGGGGGAAGCCTCTTCTCAAGATTTGGGGCACTGGAGGTTTCTTTAGTTTAACTATATGATGGGCTTGGCCACTGACTGAAAAGTAAATTTTATAGTCTTGTATATTTATTTAAAAAAAAAAATCCTTTATCGGACTACTTAAGGAAGAAATAATATATGACACCTGCCCAACACCTTCCTATTTTGATCTATCAGATGTTCCGAGTGTGTATCTTTTCCTGCACTGCTGTGGTAATAGGGCTTGCAAAAACAAAGAGAAGAGAAGGAAACCCTTCATTATGATGTAGTTAGGTGGAAGGAGAGGATTTTTAAAGTATTATTTCTGTTGAAACACCATGTGTTTCATGTCACAAATTAAACAGTTTAGTTTTGAAAGTATCAATAAGAAATGAGCACCAAAAAACCCCATACTGAAAATCGCATGAAAAAGGAAAAGCCTCATCTTTGGGGCTATTGTTAAGTTTAAGACTAAGAGTATATTTGCATTCTTAATAAGCTATGTAAGGGAAACCAGTGATCAGCTTAGCACATGTTGTTCAGGTTAGGAGCCTTTTATCATTTTCCTGGGGATAAGAGGATGGGTAAGTGGTGTGAGAAAGATTATTTGAGAGATGAGAAATTCCTGATTCTCCATTATCATCATACACTTCCAGTAACTTTTAGATCTTCTTATAGACATTATGACAAATGATGGCTGTCCTTTTAGCTGAATTATGTAGAAAAACCTATGCTACAGTGCAGGAAAATCTGTGTCTCCTGGCCTTTTCTTAAGTATTGTGGCTCTTTAAGATGGTTTAAACATAGTTGTGAAGAACCATATAATTAGTATATTAATATCACTATGTTCCATGTAAAAAGTCTTCATTTCAGTGGCTGTTTAATCTGGGTCTCCATGGTACCTGCTACATACATTACTTCAATACACTAATCAAACTGTGAAGGGAATGGGCTCTGCAGCCTGACAAGTACAGTATTTTGGATGTTACAGCTGATGTACTGAATATCTTGATTTAAGATACAGAAAAACGAGAAATTTTAATGTAACCCAGTTTGTGGATAGAAAAAGCAGGGTTGGAGACACAAACTGATCAATCTATGCTTTGGGTCCATTGGGGCTTGGAGCAACCTCAGCTACCATCTTCAGAATGGCTTATTTTGTGAAGTTTAGTATAACGCTGATAATGTAGTTCTGGACTGAAAATCTGAGCTGCATTTGGAAGCAGTTCATGTCTCTGCAATTGTGTGGTAAACTTTGAAGTAAAAGCATCGCAATGACAATTCAATTGGAAAATTAACTATACAATATGGAAGATAGCTCATTCTTCTGCCACTTCTTCCCCATCCTTTCATCTACAAAAGTAGTCTAATTCCTGGCAATCTTCTTATTTTCTCTTCAATTTTCCAGTGTCCTTGATAATACTGGAAAAGGTACAAGTCTTAATTGCTTCCTTTTTTTGAGATATATGAAGAGATTACTCTTCATATCTTTTTTTTTTAACAACATGCACTGTTGCTTTTTTGAGTTTGAAGTTAAAATGCGGAGACAGTTTTGTAAAATTGGCTGTAATAGTAAATTTGGCTCATTACGTAAGGAGTTTAGAGCATGTTCTTGTGCTGCCTCTGTTGTTAGCTTGCCAGCCACATAACTGCAAATACGTTTTCTGGCCCGATACAATCACCAAATTATTATACTAATACCACTATACATACTGTTGGTTGAAAAGAACAAAGTAAGTTCTACAGGAAATGTTTCCTCAGGTGAGCAGAGCTGGGCATCTAGGTCCTCCATTTTCCTTTAGCCTCCTGAATAGCTGAGCCCAGTGTAAGTGACCCTTTCCTCCAGTGTGTGGCTGTTGGCTTCTTTCTTGGCTGACTGGGGACTGTGCTGTGACCTTGCCCACTGCCTATCCTCACCTTCTGGGCCCAACAGCTCCTCCAGACGCATGCTCAGCTGTTCCAGCAAGCAAAGCCCACTGAAATCTAACCTGGCAAAAATCACGTAATTAAATCTAGTGCTTGGCTTTTTGCTGGGTTAGTCTGCTGAAGCAGTTCATTTTGCTTGAGGATGTCTGAGACCAGGAGCTGGAGCAAGGTAGTAAGGGGGACTGCGATGGTGAGGAGCATGATTAGCTGAGACTGCCATAAACCCTCAGGCTGAAATTATATTTGCTTATTAGGGAAGCCAAAGGTACCCTGTCATTTCTTTGAAATATTTTCCTCAGGAAATTATAAATACCAGTACCTGGTAAAGTCAAGTCAAATTTATAATCTGGGTGTGCTTAAAATGCATAGCCAAAGCATGTAATGCTTTTTTCATTTTCTTATGGTATGATTTTTAAATTATAAGACAAATGCCACATTTCTGAAAATAATTCGCTGTAGTCCTTTACCTTGCTACTGTATGGAAAATCTGCTGATTTTTTTCTGAGCATTGCAGAATAATCATAGATACAATACTTGAGTCATCCTGTGTCAAATGGACTGTGATGCTTTGTCATCAAGAAATTCAGTACAGCATGATGCTTCTTTGCTATGATTTCTATCTGGTAGATAGGCCTGAATTATACTTGTGAAAGTTGCTCAAAAGATGAAAATGTTGTATTTGTTTTCATTGAAATAGTTCTTTGTGGAATCAGTGTAACAGAGGACAACTGTTCACTCCTAGGCTTAAAGAAAATTGGAAATCAGTATGCGTGTACACACAAGATACAAAGCTTACACTTATTCTGAGTTGGGTTTCATGCACTTGTGTGTATATGTGCACACATACTGCATTCTATCCTGGTGAAGCATTGGACAGCTCATACATTTGATGTAGATTTTTAAAGATATTTGAAATGTTTACAGTAAATAAGCTATCATTCTTACTCAGAAGTAGCAACACTGCTTATGCCAGTGCTCAAAAATATGGCTTGGTTTGCAGTTGTGTTTGTTACTTGTGTACTAAATATGAGCTGATTATATACTAGATGTAACTCTTGATGAGAGGTGCCTGTACTCCATTTTGCTGCAGTCTTCCCAAAGTTTTGAATTCTATCCTTGCAAGTTTCATTTTGTTGTACTCCAAGGAGTGTCAGTTATTAAAAAAAGTAAATTCTGGTACTTTAGCATCCATTTGCTATTTTTTCTCCTTTTCAATCATGAAGTCTGTTTATAAAGACTTATAAATTTCTTTTGTCTCTGGTGATAAATGATCTTCTGCCTGCTCTTGTACTCCTGTGTGCTCTTTATGCCATCCTTAAAAGAAACCAGCTACCCATGCATAAGGAATGCCAATGTTTATTTAACTTTGTATTTAGTTCTGGTGGGAAGCTTTTAGCTGTATTCTTCATCTAGGCTGTGGAGACCTGATGTGGTGATTTTTTTGATGTTTTCTCTTCCTCTCTCTGTATTTTCCTTTTGGAGAATCTTAAGTGGTTGATGTGGTGTTCCCAGCCTCCCTGGGATGGCCACCCAATGTTGTCTGTTTCTACTTCATGTTTGGGTGAACATGAATAATGGGGCTGAGAATTACTTAAGTCTGGGTTTCTTGGTGGTTTGGGATTTTGTTTGTTTGGGTTTTTTGGTTTTCGGGGTTTTGGTTTTGGTTTTTTTTGGTTTGTTTTTTTTTTTTTGGTTGGTTGGTTGTTTTGTTTTTTGCTTTTTAAAATTTTATTTCTATTTAAAACCCATTTTGTTTCACCAGAACCTTTTCCTGAGAGTATGGTGGGGGGAGGGAAATGAAACTTTCCATTCCCACATTCTCTCAGGTGTTCTCTTCTTAGATTAGAAAATAGTCACTCTCAAACAGGAAAAATCTAAATCACTCAAATTTCTGTTTCTTAAAAGCATCATGCAGTATGTTTTCAGAGCAATTTGTGCAGTAACTAAGTTGTCTCATATTGCAAGCACAGCAGCGCCTTTGCCTTGTCAAAAGCCCTGTGCAGGTTCTCGTTCAGTCATGTTCCTCTGCATCTCTTTTCCACATCAGCTTGCAAAGCTATCCGTGACTCTCTGTTCAGTCCTGTCTCTGCTTTCTCAACACATCGGCTTTGGCTCTTCCCATTGTTTCTTTTTGCTCTATGTGGAGCTCCCTTCCTCTTTTGATCACTTCCTTTCCTCAGAAGCACATGAAATTTGTGCAAGTTTTTGCTTTATCTTGGCTGTCCTTTAAATGCTGTGATTAAGGGCTGGAAATGCAGAACTTCCTCTGAAAGCTTCTTAGATTGCTGAAACTGAGCTGCAGATTTTTGATACCAGTATAGCAGTTCTGTATCGGCTGTTGTGGTTCCTTTGTGAGATTTAAAACATTAGGGTCCCCCTGAAGAAGGGTGAGACCTTTCACCGACAGAGTAAGCTCAAAAGTCTAAACTGGGAGCAGGGTAATAACCCCGGCCCAGCCTTCGAAGGTCAGGTTTGCCCTTAGTTTCCCTTTGAAGTCTGGGGAATGTCTTGGAGGCAGAATGGAGGCTAGATGGCCAAGATGCCCTCTCTCTGGATGTAAGCAGGTGTCTTGGGAAGCCCCAAGGCATATGGCACCCCTCCGACTGCTGGAAGAAACTTCCATCACCTATAGCTTGTGTCTGCTTTTGCAAGGCAGGTAGTTATATATACAGCAATGGAAAAGACCCATTATAAACAGTTGAAAGGACTTGGATTTAAAAAGAAACAAGAAAAACCATTTCCCATTTTAGTTCAGCCTTTAATCCAGATCACTTCAATAGGCTCATTTACAGTGAATCCCATAGAGTTGTGTTACTATCTGTTGAGTATCCGTCTGCATGAAGGAAACCCAGAGTTTCAGTTTGAAAACAAGCTGTTTAAATTCATTCCTGGCTGTGAGGGAATGGGAAGATGCATTAGTTAATCTGTGCTTGTTAAAAGATTTTGATAAATTCTGGGAAAAGATTCAGAATTGCTTTAAAAAAACAAGCAAAACAACCAACCAACAGCAACAACAAAAAAACCCAAACAAACAAAAAGGGCAACATTTTCATGTAAGGAAGAATGTCTCTTCCCTCAAGGAAAATGGGGTCTGCTTTAGATGAGTTGGGGTGATTGTTTTTAAAAATACTTCTGTTCACGAAGGAGCTTAAATTTACTACAGCTCTCATCTCAGACTTATGAGCTGTGCAGCTTTGAAATTTAAACTTATAAACTACATTAACCCTTGGCTGGACTTGATATTTTTAGGTCTTTTTTTGGCTTCTCGTATCCCTTAGTATGAAATAGAGTTTGTCTGCATTTGGTGACGCTAGTAGTAATACTACAAGTGTTGGAATACTGCTGCGTAGTGATTTTAGACACTACATCCAGGGTAGACTGCAGTAATGGATGTGACACTATTGAAGTATCTAGTATAATGTATTACTTAAAGGAATATTAAATGGCCTTTTTTTCCACTGGATTTGGATATTAAAAGACCTTCTTTTGCTCTGTAATTGGGCATGTGTGTTTTCTGCTCCCCGTTCAGGAAGAATCAACTTCCAATTCATTTACTGAGGATGGCTTTTGAAATAGGAACATCAGTAAACACCATTTGTTGCAGTTCCCAAAGGAAATGTAAAGCTTGGCCCTCTGCTTAACAGACAACTGCTGTTAATCCTGAGTGATGATTGTCACTGTAGTTAAGATTTCATAACTAGGCTGAGTATTTGCTGAGGAGAGGTTTTATACAGGGAGCTGTGGTCTCAGGGATGGCTTATGGGCTCTGTATGCATGTGCACTCTGACAGAGCAGAACAAAAATCTCTCCTGTGTCAGTGCTCATATTTGCAGCGCTTTCAGCTGTGCTTTTATTTACTTATTAGTATTTTGTTTCAAATACTTTGTCAGGCAAGCACCTTATTTTGCAATTAACTATCTGCAAGTAAGTTTGAAATAGATATTATTTAGGTTACTTGTTGTCCCAAGGCTCTGTACAGCCTTCCTGCTTTGGTGTTTCTAGAAGTCAGAGAAAGTTATAGCAAGTTCTATTTAACTGTTTATTCTATGAGATAGCTACAGTATGTAGCAATAAATATCACAGAGAACTAGGCGTTAACACGATGTTGGTTCCTATATTAGTACCAACTTTTTTTCTGGAATCTAATGTGCCTTTTCCATTCCTTATTTTGTTTGTTAGCTTATTATATACTGCTTGGGCAGACCAATTGCTCTTGGCAGCTGTTTGCTGTTCTTAACATTAGCAGCTCATAGGCAGCTGGGTTTTTTTGCTTTGTAACAACATCAGCTATGGAAGTGACCACTTGTATTGGTCCCTAACACAATTCAGGATGGCTGTAGTTCTGTAGCACTGAACATCTTGCTTGCAGTGATATTTTTGTCACTGGATTGTCTCCAGAAGGATAAGAAAATGGTTATTTCTGCTGGGCTGAGTTGAGCCTGTGGTAGCTGGGTTGAGCAGTCAGCCTTCAGCACCAGAGGCTGTAGAGGTTGCAATGATGGCTGATGACTGTTGTGATTGTGCCAGCGGCACTGCACCTTCATCCAACTGTTTTGATGGAAGGGCAGAAGGGTGGGTATATAGTAATCACTGGTAAACATAATTTATTGGTTAATAAACTAGTTGGAAGTTCTCTAAGGAAAGCTGCTTCTAAAGAGCAAAACAATTCTATTTGTGCAGTTGACCTGGGAAGAACATGAGGTCAGTATATTTCTTCTTTAGTCTAAACATGCCTACTGGTATTGCTCTTTGGCATGTTGCTATTACCCTTCCTTAACATTGAGGTTAAGCACAGTCAGAGATTGCAAATGATGTTTTACAGTGTTTGGTATAGTCACTTCAGAACAGATGAACCCTCACTGGTATTTAACGGCTGTTTTTTATTGTGTTTGTTATAGCACTTAGACATCTCTCTCTGTATATATGTTTTATTAGTTCTGTTTGTTTGGGCTGCTGTTTCTTACCAGCAGAGATTAAGAGTTAAAGAATGACCGGGTTCAGATGCTGCGTTGGAAATGAATTTGAAAGAAATGCACGCTTCTGAGAACAGCAGGACATATTTGCTTATAGATTGGCTAGATACATTACTCTAATCTTCATGCCAAACACTTAATATCCCCATACTTTGTAAAACCTTGAAAACTGTGTGGTATGGCCTTTTGTGTTCTCTTGGAGCATGTGGAGGTTTGATGCTTTATTCTTTGGAACGTTGTTATTAATTTGATGTTTGTCAAAAAGGCTGTGGCAGTAGCTGCCTCACATGGAGTACTCTTTAAAGGTGTAATGGTAACAGGACATAGATGGAATGCATAGTTTGCTTATTTGCTATTCAGAGGAGCAGAGTGTTGAACAAGCAAAACAAATCATAATGGTAGTGTTCTAGAAAACAGAAGATGTCAGGGTTTTAAATGGTAAATTGGAATGGATTATGAACTCCCAGGAAACAACACCCAAGCAAATGGTAAGATTTGAAGAATGAATTAATTTTCTTGCACCCTTCCCACCTGCCTTGAGGATTTGTGGATAATGATGTGTGCAGTGGGCTGTCTGTAGCCAAAGACTTTTAGGAAGTATTTTGCCTAGGCCTTTGATTCATCCTGCTGAGGTGGAAAAGGGTTTACAAGGGACAGAATCAGGCAGATGTTAAAAGGTTTTGAAAAGCTCCCTGTTCATATAGGCTGACTGGATTAATGAAGCACTTCCCAGCTCATAGTTTTGATATGCTGTTTATGTTTGTAATCTAGAAAAAAAAAAAAATAGTTCTGTCTTTAATTCCTCCTCTTTGATGTAACTCTTCTGTTTACCTGCTCCAACTTCACTATTGCCTTTTCCTTATGAATTTTACATGAGTTTAGAGCATTCATGTGGATTTTCTAGGTAACTGCTCCAGTGAGGTCAGGGGTGGTGATGCGAAAGGATCCATCAAATTTATGCAGAAGTTCAAGGCACTGCGGAAAAACACACTGGATTGGAACAAAATAATAAAAGCAAGAACTCCTTAATTACTACATACCATATTAACTAGAAACTGTATATGTAATGTATTTTTAAAAACATGGAATATTTTTTGTTACACATGTACATCCTAAGTAAGTGGAAGTAGTACTGTGCAAAAGTCCTTTTTAATAATTTTTTTTCATTTTAAATGAAGTTGCTTCCACCCAGGTGGTCAGCATCTGAAACCTGTAAAGCAGATGGCTCTCTCCAGGAGAATAAAACGCAGAATTGCAGAGTGCAATCTAATGGTGCCAGACCGTGCAGGACAATCTGCTGCCTGAGCTTGCCTTAAAAGCAAAACAGGAACAACACGGAATTCACAGATGAAAAATAGTCACAGGTCAAAGTGGGGCAATTCATAATTTACTGGATTATTTTGCAGGGAATACAGAGAAATACTTGAATAGCATCAGGCAAGAATGGATTTTAAATATACAGTTGTGCTTGTGGCTAATTCCTTGCTTTTACCTATTGAGTTGCTAAACAGTACAGTGAGAAAATAATGACCTCTTTTGAAAGCCATGGCCCTTTTCTTGTGATAAACCCATAAATGTGGTTTGCTGAGTACCTGGCAGGAGAATAGAGGTAAAAGGAATGCTTGTGTTCCTGGCCTTACAGCGAGCCCAGAAAATTTTGTGTTCTCCACTTTCTCTCCTTCACTGTATGCAGTGTCCAATCATCTTTGCAGTCACACAATTATTTATTTGAGGGACTGCTTTCCTTTCTTTTCTGTTGTGCTCTTTAAACTGCAGAATTTCCTGCAGATAATGTAACTGTACCTTGTGTCAAAAAGGTGGTTCTTCCCTTCTCAACATGGAAGCATCTTTTTCCTTGGCCTTTGAGGAAATTTCCTGTCTCTTTGGCAGACACACAAGCACAACTTGAAAGGCCCTTACATAAGAAATTTGGGCTTGCTTGCATAAGCTCCTTCTTTCATGTCCTTCAGAACATCTGCATCTTGCTTACCATTGGGAGGCTTATGATGTCCTTTCTAAGAGGGATGGGTTTGCATCTCAGAGAACAGGCTATGAAAGCAGGCAAGTAGCTAGGGTTTGAAAGTCTGGCAGCAGATGGAAACTCAACTAGGAATGAAAGCAAAAAAGAATGTGTCTTGCAGCATCCCTGGCTGGAGAGGATTCTTGAAGGCATGCATTACGTCAGTTCTTCATATGATTAATGGCTGTTGTTCCATCTTAAAATTTAAGATGAGTGAGGTGTTTTTCTGTTTGAATTAGTTCTGTTTGCAGCAATAAAATTTCTGGTGTGTAACAGAGTGCTTTCATCTATGCAGTTGTTCTTTTCAAGCAGCCAATAGTTGAAAGTAATGATTAATTTATAAGCATATGCTGTCTTCTACTTGGGGCATTTTTCATATTTTGCTTTTAAGGTTCCTTTTGCTCATGTATGTGTGAGACTGTCAAAAAGAAATCTTAAGTTTTTGTTTTGTTGTTTAGAATAAGACTTTTCCCTTTATTCTATGCTGAAACATCCAAGAGAGCAGATATCAATCTGTTTTCTTCAAGGCTTAAACTCAGGGCCCTCTTCACTATCCATCAGTGTTCCATGGGACTCTCGTCAAAGCTTTGCTAATGGTACCCTATTTATCCGACTGTAGGTGGCTCTGGCAAAAGGCAATTGGCTGTGGGGCTAAAGTCAATGCTGAAGCACGTGCTTCTTCCTTTGGGGCTTTTTGTGTGTGCACTGAGATGACCCATTCTCCTTTTGAAAAGACCTTTAACATCTGCACTAGAGTGGGGCTTCTCTCTGGCTGCATGCAAAAGAGAGGAGGGCTTGGGCTGATGAGTGGGCTTAATTTTGTCTATATCCACTGCAGAGGAAGATTGTTGCTAGCCGTTTGGATGTGTCACTGTGTCATCAGGATAGGAGAAATAAGATGAAGTGATAGGCGTTAGCATCCCTGATATTGATGCATGCACACAGCTGACATGGAGCAGGTTATGCAGAGGAGAGTCCTGATGGTCAGTTAAAACACGTTAGAATCTCTTCAAAGAATCAAATTTGGTCATGTGTTTAGTACCACCTGAATTTACTGTAGTATTGAATTATTTTAATCTCTATCATCTGAGGGTTCATTATTGTAGATTATTGTTTAATAAAAGAAGTAGTGAGCCATGCTAATCAGATTGCAGTACCATTATGCCAAGCTCCCTGCAGTCATCTAGTAAAAGGCAGTTTCTGCTTCACAAATCAGTCTGTCCCACTAGTTCTTGTCCCTGCTGCTGTTGTAGGGTTTTAGTGGTGGTGGGTTTTTTGCTTATGTATAATAACTGATGCTAAGTAATCAGTGTAAGAATTTGCGCTAAACAGCATTTGGGGCAAAGTTCTTTTTCTACTTCATTACCCATCAAAATGGGTAATGACAGTGTTTATATATTGCAGTTTTAGTTACCAGCCCAGAGTGAAAATACCCATTTTTTAATTTTTTTTTTTAATCCAAACAATATTTAATCCTTCTAAAAAAAGATTACAAAGTCCCCTCTTTTTACTTTATGTTACTCTTGCTTTTGAATGTGTTTTTAAAGTGACTTTGGCCTTTGCGTTGAACATATGATTGTGTGGGCATTCAGGAAGTGGTGGTGTGTGGTCTGGTTTTGTTTATTCCAAAGGAGAGTAGGTGTGTTTGTGATTTTGTATGACTTTTGACATCTTTTCTCAGGGTACGAAGAGAAGGAGAGAGGAGGAGAATGGAAGGTAGAAAGAGGTAGCACATGTACGTCATACACAGGTCAACACTACTTGAGAAGCAACAGAATTTGTACTTTGAAAATCAGAAAAGACAAGAAAAAGCAGTACAAGCCTTCATGTTATCTCTGTCTTTGATTTGAATTAAACAACATTTGTTGGCGATGTTGCACTTATATAACAAAGTAAAGCTAGTGAGTCCAGCCTCGGGAAAAACCCTGGCCCTGTCTCCCACTCCTCTGCAAGAGTGACCCTTGTGTGCCAGCTGAGTCCTGTGAACTTGGAGTTTCTACCAGAGCTGGGATGTTGATGCCAGCCTGGTTTATGACAGCCTCTGAGAGAGTGATTGAACCCTCTAATATTCTAGAAATTATTTGCTTGTGGTTTTAATTTGTGTCATGATGTGTAGGTGCTCTTTCTGGTTCTATTCACATTTTGGTTCTAAGGCTGGACCTTAAGGCCTGATGTTTGGTTAGTAAATGTATTGGCAGTTCTGCAGGCAGTGTGATACTGACTCCCCTGCAATTCTGACCTGAAGCTCCGAACAGCATGTGCGGAAGAAACGGAAACAAAGCCAAGCTATGCACAGCCATATAGACATGGACGCAGTTGGCTTTGTCGTGTTGTGTGACAGCAAGAGCAGCGGCACCTAAAAGGAATTAGGGAGAGGGTAAACCTGTCTTGTAATGCCCTGTAAAAGCAATTTATGTATCTGCAGTTCCATCTTCTGTTTCCTATAGTATGATTAAAGCTTGCTGTGCATAAATGCTTTTTCATGCTGACATTAGGTACTGGAGGTTAACTACCTTTGTGGCTTGTAAATAGCTGTGTGAATTACAGGTTTCTGACCTAGAGTTTCAGAAATGATGCAGTGCTACCTCTTACAGGCTTTATTCTGATGATAAGTCCTTGTTAAGGGATGTATTGAGGGGAGGATAACCCAGCAATTTTGCAATGACTGCTTGATTGTATTGTCTGCTTTCAGTGAACTCATTTGTGTGATCTGATTTTTCTTTTGTTGTTTGGATACAGTTGGCATCTCAATCAAAGACAGGACGCTGAGGGCAATGTTGGTCACAGATTGGAGAGTTAGGGTAGAAAGGTGCTTAAGTAGGAGTTTGGCCATCAGGTTGGTCCATTACAAAGTTGGCTACAGCATTACTGCTAAGTGTGAAATGATTTCCCTTTCAACACATAGCAGGGGAGAAGCAAGGAAGTTGGTCAGAAAGAAGAGGGAAGCCAGGAAAGAACACTGAACAGGTGTAGTGGCTGATAGATTACACTTTGCATGATTATTTGTTCCATTCTCTCCAGATGCAAGTGCAGCTGCCATTCTGCATGTGCAGATGTTGGTGGTGGCTCTGAGGAAGGGCATCAGCAATAGAAAAGGCTGCTAAGTCACATCCTTCCGAGCTGGAATTTAGCACTGGGGTTAACAGTTAAGTCCAAGAGAATATCACAGGATACCACAACTTAGGATGAAGATGTTCGCTTTGTAATATTGTGGTCAGTTTGTTCTTGGGCTGACTGGCTGCATCAGAGCTTGGGTGTAGGCTGGGAGTCTTAGGTAATCCAGTCATCACTGAGGTCACCAGGCTTGTGATTCTCACCAAAACTTTGTCAACCTCTTAATGCTAAGATGAGGTGGCCTGAGCACTGCTGAAGGAAGTGCCTCTTTCCAGAAGGCTTGGAGGTTGATCATGAGACAAATTGTATATATTTTCATTAAGTACCTTAGAGTAAGAGAGTGGGCATGTGCTAATAAATTTTGCTGAGGACACTCTGTGGGAGGCACTGTCAAATAAAGGAGGACTGGAAATGAGGGAAGAACTGGAATGTGTTAAAGGTTGCAGTAGCAGAAACGGGATGAAATCCTTAGTTTTGTATGTGGAACTGCTTGTCTGTAGAGGAGAAAGTTCTGGTAGTTGATTGCAGAATGACTGTAAGTGTTAAAAAGACAAATCCTGTCCTGTCTGAAAAGGCATTTCTAATAAACAGAGAAGTGCTGAGCTGATTTTCACCAGTGTATGGGTCAAAGCCCTGGTGGTGAAACTTTTCTGGAAGAACACAAGTATTTCTGATTGTTTGTATTCAAGATGAAATAAAACAGAACCAAGTATAGAGAAAGTGCTCTGAGGATGAAGGGTGCAGAAGTGGTAAAAGGGGTCAGACTGAAAACAAAAGGTTGGGAGGAAAAAATGACATACTCTCTTTAAAAGTCACTGTTGGTACAAAAAGGGTTGGTCACCTATTAACAAAGATAAGAAGTCAGCTGGGAAGAAAACTTCCTTACCTTTAGAGCAAAAATATTCTGGAAGGATTCCACTAGAACTTGCAAGAAAAAAAAGGAATTAACTTAAAATTGAACTGAGTTTTTTTTGTTGTTGTGTTTTGGGTTTATTTTGTTTTGAAGGGTTTGTAAGCAGAACTACCAGGATGTGAGGACTGGGGGATTTGATCCCCTTCAATCCTGTATTGCAGGCCTCTAAAAAAAATCACAATCGAGTGTTTATGTGTGTTGTTTAGCATGATGTCTGGTCTGATTAAAGGCAGGGGGCATCAGCTGAAATGTTCTCAGTGCATGAATTAATTCTTTTTGTAGTATGGTATCACTGGGAGATCTTTAAGGTTATTTTCCTCTGAGGGCTGCAGAAGGAAATCTTAGGGCAGAAGTAGCCACGTGGGGTTTTTAACGCATCACCCAGAATTCTATTTGGTTTCTTTTAAGTTTAAAAAAATTGATTGTCAAAAAAGAAAATCAAATTTTTGTGGTTTTTTTTTTTTTTTTAAATTAAGGAAGAATATATAGATTATAGGAAATAAACTCAAATAGCTCCTTAAAATAGCTCTAAAATATCTTTAGAGTAGGGCAAGGGAAGGACCTACTGAAGAAAAAGAAATCTTGAAAGCAAAGAAAATTTGGTTCAGTATCCTGAAGATTAGGAAGCACAAGTCTGTTCTTATAACCACTTCCAACTGTAGGTGCTGGTGGAAGTTGGTACTTCTGCCTGATTTACAGGAGCTCACTGGGCATGGAGCAGGATTAGGAAGAAGAACAGAAGAGTGAGAGCTTCCTATTTCATTAAATAGTATTCCACTGCTGGCATATTTAAGAGGTTTGAAATTTTATTCTATTGTAAATTTTAGTTAAGCCATTGGAGGTATTGCAGCAGAAGTCCAGAAGGAATTTTGTCAGGTTTTGCAGCTTGGAGGCTATAAATATCAGACGTATCTTGCTACACTTAACCTCTGCAGTACAGCACTGGTACGAGGGACAGGGACATTAACTTATGACATCTGGGATAACTTCAGCTGTACAGTCATCTTAAGGCTTCATTACCTCATTCCAGTCTCACTTGTGTAGTACAAACTAGGGAGCCCCCACTAGCGCGGTTAAAATTACAGCATAGGTAAGGTACACATCTGTGCCTGAGCTTGTAATTCTAAGAACTGTGATTTAAATAGAGAGCCCCAAAAAGGGACATGGGCACACAAACTAGGTGTGAATTTATAGTTCCCCTGCTGCCCCTGAAGTCTTGCTGCCTGTCCAGGCCTCTCCCCGAGGCAGAGCCAGCAGCATAGGCTGATTTGTCAGTGCAACCCAGACATCTTACAGCTGACTCTTTATTAGGTTTGTCTCATTATATGAGCTCCTGAGCTGAAATCCTGGGTTATGATTTTGCTAAATTGCTAGTTACGTAGTTTGGCACATGAAGTTGCTGGGGACTGTGCTTGAATTCACCCCATCCCTTGTGTTCTGGGTTTTTGTGTTGTGGTGTTTGGTTTGCTTTTGTTCCCTTGATAGTTTGCATTCGCCTTGTGTATCTCAAGCTGATATGCAGAGTTGATAGGAATTTAACAGGAATCCAGCTCCTGTAAAAAGATTGTTATGGTGTTCCACTTGAACATGTGAACCTACTTATGCCTTATACTGCATGCCTTGTACTGCATGTCTTGGAAGAACCCCTAGGGAAAGTAAGCGGCTCTGTGTTTGAATCTTAGTGTGAGAGAGAGTGTGAGGCTTCAGCATGGAGCCCGATGTTGAAGCAGGAGAAAACCAGAACCGTGCTCTTTGAAAATTCTTACAGTCCATCCTTTGTACTGCATGTGGCAAGATTCCTGTTGGCAATACCTGTTCAGTGAAGGAGTACTGGTGCATTGTCAGCAGAAGAGCAGAGCAGCCTGAACATTGTAAGTCACCAGTATTTGGCACTTGTGACATGGCTGAGTGGGCCAGATAGCTGGAGTGGGCACTCTGCAAATTGAGCCCATGTAGTAGTGCTGGCAGCCAAACCTCTATCTCATCACTTAAGAATACAGAGTATACTGGGAAGAGGAGGCTGGGTTGGGGGTACAGGAGAACCTGTTGGGAAGATCCATCTGCTCTCCCTACAGATGAGGTTACATGCCTGTGATTTCTTGGCTGGAGAAACTTGACTAAATAAATAGGGGAAAAAAAAAGAAAAAGGCTTCTGTGACTAATAACAACAATTTGTGCTAGAAGACAATCCTATCAATTTGGGAGTTTAAGAAAAAAAAGAAAAAAATTTATTTCTTGTGGATCACTCAAGCATCTGTGTGAAGTGATTTTTCCTTTTTCCCGTTAAGATCTTTTTACTCTTTGGAATCTTAATCAAACCAATAATTGTATTTTTTGGATCTGCTAATGCACTTGTTCATACAGCTATACTGTTCCCATATGGGAAATGCGGTGCTATTAACATAACCTCCTACTGAGGATATAAACCTTGCTATTGCATGTTGGAGGACTGAACTGCATGGAGCTGATTTGGAGGAGACTAGATTCATTGCTGCAAGTATGCTGTGCTCTTTTTTTGGATAACACCATATGTCTGCCATGAACTGGAAAGATGAAGAGTTGTCGTAGCTGGAAAGGTAGTCAGCTTTCTGCAACCCATGAAGAAGTATGTATGAAGTAAATTGCAGCTATGGTAGCTAGTTTGGTGAATTCAGTAAGGTGGAAAATAGAGGAGAAATTCCATTGTAAGATTGCTTACTTTTAATCAACAGTAATTACTTTTAATTAATAGTAGTAAGAAGGTGGACACCAATATTTCTGAAGCATTTTTGTTAGTTTTAGAAGGTTTCCAAAGTCACTGCATGTTTCTAGACTTTGTCAAAAAATTCATGAAAACAGATTTAAATTATTTTTTCCTCTTGCAACACGCAGCATCATAAGGTCACAGCGACTTTTTTTACACTAGTATTAGGGAAGAAGAAATGTTTTCCTTGGTACTTAAACATTCCTTGTCGCTTATGGTGGCCTGACTAATCATCTGCTTGGAGGCATGAGGCAACATGCTGTCTTTTGTGACCTTTTGTTGATTTTTCTGGCTTTTGTTTTCGAAAGCCAGCAGAGCCTACCCAGCCCTCTTTATGAGTCCATCCAGGAGTGATTTGTTGCACGAAGAAGTGGGTTATGTCTTAGAAGTGAACAAGGAATTGCTGAAACTGCTTTATGCTTCTGGGCATTTATAGTTAGGGAATATCTTCAGGTGAGGAATAGCATATTTTATTTATAACTCTTGTTTTTCTTGTAATGTAGGAGAGTTTATTATGTAATAATTTGTGTTGTGTGAATGTCTCTGTGTCTTGGTATGATCCAGTCAATGGAGATATATTAGTATCTGTTGCATCTGGTGACTTAATAATTTTCTTTCCGGAGGAAATACATAAGGAGTACTCTTGAAGAATAAACTCTGCTGCAGCTTACCATACAGTTTTTACTTCTATCTAAGTGCAAAGAAATGAATGCCTCCAGAAACACGTGGAGGCATTTAATTATCAGAACCATTTGTTATTGTTATTTTATTTGCTGTTAAGCAAGAAACAGCAATGGGGGAAAAAAAAAATCCAAAAAAACCCCACCCACCAAAATCCTCCAGGGAAACCAAAAGCTTTTTAGATGTGTTTTGTGGTTGATGTTTCATGCTTGTTAACTCCAGGATTTGGTTTCAAAACCCTTTTAATAGAGACGCTAATGGGATTCTTCTCCATCTCACAGAATGTGTGATAAGAGATTTTTTTGTGTGAAGGCAACATGAGCTGCAAAGGGCAACATACCATTCAGTAAGAGTGCTCAGATTTCCATAAAGCTGGTGTTACTGGGGTAGTATTTCGTAAGAGAGGGGGGCATCGCTTAAATGCTTGTTTGGTATTTGCCAGTTTGCTGGCAGTGTGCTCTGGCATGTGCTTAAACTTGTGTTTGTTCTTTAAAAGGTGAAGTATGGGTGGCAATGAAATCAGAACATTCCCCCTCACCAAACAGTCCAGCTAGGTGCCTCCCTCAGCATGGCTGCCCTCAACTGCTGAGAGAAAGCTTGCACCTGCAAACCTTTTTCTTAGTACCTGCAGTTGCAGTGATGGGCTGTAGAGAAACCAGAAGTCATTTACTACACGGATTAGCATGGACATCTGCATTATTTTGATTGCAGAGCCTGGAGCTTCATATGTGCTAATTTACCTTGGTTTTCCTACTTCTGCAGGTGAACTGCTGTAGATCTCTAATATGGCTTGGATGTCCATCCATGGACTAGAGTGTCTGAGGCACAATGGCCAAGCAAAGGTGATTTGAGGTGAAGGTTATTCCCTATGAACTCTCCGTTTAGTTGTACAGTCTCTTGGACTGTCTTCAGTTTGTAGCAGCTCATCTTGGCTAATACTTAATCCATATACTTAATCCTATGTGGATGATGCCACTGATGATTAAGCTTAACTTAATGGAAAAAACTGACATTATGGGGTTTTCATTTCACATCTGTAGACGTTGTTTCTTATAGTGTCTCAGGTTCTCTGGGGGAGTTTAGTCACCCTTAGTGTAATCATTACTATTCCAAGTAAAATAATGTTGCTGTCCTAAAGTTTGTTTATTATGCTATGCGGCAGATTTTATTTTGAGCTCTGGACTTCTGCTCTCTAAACGTAAGTTGACTTAACTGACGGTGAGCTTGGATTTGGTGAATTTGTTTCTCTTCATTTTGTTCTCATTTGCTGTCACCCTGAGAAAGGTAAACTGTTAAGATGAGCAGGTAAGGCAAAGCATAAAGATCAATACTTACTGGAAATTAGTTGTAAAAATAGGTTGTTGTCTGGATGTCTTCCTTAGTTCTTGTTCATGCTATGGCAGCTTGCAAAAAGATTTTTGTTTAGATTTTTTGATTTCTGGTTTACATTGTTTCTTTTCAACTGGGAATGCTATAAATCCTTTTCAAATAATTTGTCTGACTCTTAGCTGTGTTCTCGCACCTGTAGTATTAACATCAGGCATGCTCTCTCTACACCTAATACAGCAGGAACTGTTTCCCCCAAAGATGCAGAGAAATAGAATTAGGCTTGAATGGAAAAATCAAATAAAGCCTAATTGAGAAGGAGAGAGAAAGAACTGGCTTGAGTTTCTGAGGTGTGGGTTTAGCATATTGTGTTGTAGGCTTTAAAACCGCGTAATTTAGTGACTAATGTAGCTGTGGCTACTCAGCATAGCATGATGCCTACCCCTGCACAGTATTGACACTGTCCTTTACAGTCCTGAAAAACAAATTTGCAGTGCTGTCAGCAGATATTACCTTTATTATAAAATAGCCACCTAACATTTGACATCTGTTCTGCTGTTGTGACTGCAATGCATTGAGAAACTAATGGCACAAAATCTTTATAAAGAAGTATTTTTTGTTTCTTAAACAGAGCCCTTCTTCAGCAGTACCTGAACCTACTGGTTGTCCTGGTCCTTGCTCAGCCCAGCAGCATGGGGCAGAATGACCTGGTTCCACACCAGTTGGTGCAGTGCCATCGTTAATGTATCACCTGTGATGCTAACTGTGCATAAATCCAGTGGAAGTGGGGATGATGCCTTTCTGATGGTGAGGCCATCATGCTGACTCGTAGACGGGATGCTTGACTCATACCAAATTAGTCTGAGCTGATGCAGCTGCTCTTGATAGGTAAAGTACAAAAATTGGAGGACACCAGCAGAGTTTAAGGGCTTGGAGAGATGATTAAACTTTAATGCTGCTTTGCAGCCTCGTACATGTTGGTTTTGTGTTATGAAGCTGCCACTTTCCACTTCATTTTCCTGATGATTTTCAGTGGAAACAACCACATGCCTCTCTCCCCGCCCCGTCTTTATTTATTTATTTTTGTTCCTTCTGAATGCAGAAAATTACCATTCTTTGTGCAGAATGATTGATCTGTTTGTGATAGAAGTTTAGAGACAGGTAAACTGACCTTCTCCAGCTCATAAGGTGCTCCTCTTGCACCTAGTGCTTTCATTTCTTCTCCCGTCATTTACACTATTTCTCTGGTTTGAGGAATGTATCCTTCAACAATTCCAAAGTGTGAATTTTCAGTTTCTAGAGGTTTAGTGAATTAAAATGTAATTTAAAACCCAAGATATACTCTTGTATTAAATAGCTTTCTGTTTTTTTACAAATGATAATAAAATGACATATTATTTATAAGGAAGAAGTTCTTCACAGTGAGGGTGGTGAGGCACTGGAATAGGTTGCCCAAGGAAGTTGTGAATGCTCCAACCCTGGCGGTGTTCAAGGCCAGGTTGGACAGAGCCTTGGGCGACATAGTTTAGTGCGAGGTGTCCCTGCTCATGGCAGGGGGGTTGGAACTAAGTGGTCTTGAGGTCCTTTCCAACCCTAACTATTCTATGATTCTATGAAAAGCTGATTTATTGTGAGGGTGATTCTATGACATTGTGCTTGTTAGCAACTCAAACTGTGCCAGCCAATAATCAAAATTAGAATACTATACATAAGTGATGGAAAAACTGAAGTGAGGCTACAGGAAGAAGAAACAGTCTTTTTAAGTTATCCAATAAACTGCTACTGTTGTGATTTACAATGGAAAAATATTACTTGATATTCCAGCAAACTGAATTAGCAAAAGAGGCCAGTGCTGTCTGTTTCTTCTACTAAAGTTTTGAGTCAACAGAAAAGCTGAGTTTTGCAGCCTGCCACGTGCTTGCATTGTCACTAACTGAGTTTTAAATGTTGCAGTCTGTTTCCTGCTGTAATAATGACTTATATCTTCCCAGTTAATGAGCCTGGATCATTAGAGCATCCATGTTCAAGGGCTGCCTTAAAAAGCACAGCTGTCCTGCCGTCAGCTGAGAAGTGACGGTTCTTAACCCTTTTACTTAGAAAGGAACTTCCCAGAAATACTGTTCCTGTAAGAGCCAAATAAAAACCTCTAGAGACAGAATCTCAACCTGAATAAGTATTTTGGCTATTCAGGTATGAAATAATCCCACAAGTCACTAATATGAATTATCTACAGAATGAAGACAGGGTTAATCCAGTTTTTAATGACTGTGTCTTGTAATGCCTCTTCAGGGGTATGAGGCTCTCTTGATTGTTTCACATCATCTTCTGTCCCAGAAAGGACACCATAATTAAAGAAAGACAAGTGAGATCATAGAGTCGTTTGCTTTGGAAAGGACCTTAAAGATGATCTAGTACCAACCTGCCACAGGCAGGGACACATTCCACTAAACCAGGTTGCTCAAAGCCCCATCCTCCCAGGCCTTGAACACTGCCAGGGATGGGGCAGCCACAACTTCTCTGGGCAACCTGTTCCAGTGTCTCACCACCCTCATAGTAAAGAATTTCTTCCTACTGTCTAATCTAAATCTCCCCTCTTTCAGTTTAAAGGCATTCCTCCTTTTCCTATCACTACGTACCCTTGTAAAGGTAATCATATGAGTACCAAAACCACTAGGAAAACAAGAAATAAGTATTTGTTTGGTGGTTGGTTTTGTGGGGTTATTTTTCCTCTTTGTAAATATTTCTGGAGGTGGTTTTTTTCTGGAGAGACAATAGTCTGTACATGAGATCTCTGTGAGTCAGTTTGTAAGTAGATGAAGATTTTAGTCTGAAGGAACTGCGGAATGCTAGTGGGTTTCTTGGGTATAAACTGCCCACCAATTTCTTTAAATGGCAAAAATTATGTTATTTGTGGTTATTTTATATAAGATAGCTATTTGTATTCAGTTATATACAGCAAACCAGCCAAGGAACAATCTCAAGACAAGGAGTACAGTGAATATTAATCGTTGATCCAATGCGAATCACAGCTGATCCTTATTGTTTACCCATTGTACTGATGAATCACTAAGAATGTGCAATTTAAATAGTTTGGGTTTAGCAGAGATATGAATACCTGTGACAGAGCTTCACTGTAACAAATTTACAGGGGAAAAAAAAAGAAAACTGCTTTTATTGTCTTTTGCAAGACTTGTACCTGGTGCAGAAGCCTTGCGAGACTGCAGAAGCCTGTTGCAGCTTTGGTTTTTTGATTGCCATATTGCTGTTATTTGTAAGTGTAGACCAGTGAACAGGCTTAAAGAAAGTCCTGAGTCCTACCCTGCTGAAGCTCAGGAGTGGAAGCAGCTCCTTGCTTGGCTTGGGAGGGACAGCTTAGACTCTCCTCATATCAGAAGAGGATCTTCTAGAACCTGCCCAGATCCTGAGATCCCCTGTAGCTGCTACTTGGTTTGTCAGTCCTTGATGGAACAGTGATGTTCACAGTGAATTTCTAATCCTCAGTCCTCTAAGAGAAATTGTTAAAACAGCTGTAACATTTTCGATCTTTATGTGGTCCAGTTCCTTTAAGCAAAGCTGAAGAGGTATTTGAAATTAACCAAGATGACTTTTTTCATGCCTTTTATACTTTAACATACAGACGCTTTCCATAATTGTTCATGCTTTGTTCAGAATTATTAATCTTTTGTAGTCTCAATAAGGTGCTGTTCCAGAGAATGTATACTTATCCCCCGTATCAGTATTTTCATACCTAACTGGCTTTTTGTTACACGGTGTTTTACTTTCTTGTGGAAAACTTGAGTATTTCCTAGCTCTACATGCATTCTTTTGAGTAAAGAGAATGTGTATTTTTGGATTGTATTTTAGAACTGCATATTATCCAAGACTGCGTGAAAAAGGAGAAAAATGGATTGAAAACCCATTGGTTTTGACTTCTGATTTTTCATAGCAAATGCATCAGCTCTACTTCCTGTGATGCATGGATATCCCTGCTTCTCTTGGAAACCAAAAAGACAGACCCACAATAACTTTCTTTTGTGGGTAATGATTTTTTTAAACCTGATTACCTTACTTGTATGTTTTCTGAAGATAAGATCCTATCTGTACTGACTCATATTTTTAGTCACGACGATGCGTCTTCCTTTTTTTATAAGAAATTTCTGTTGATTTGTTTTTTTTTCTTTTGGTCACAAGCTTTTCAGCTTTCTAGCGGGCTATTTATGGTAGACCATTGTCAGTTGAAGGTCTTTGATGAATTTTTTCTGCAAAGTTCAGTAATGTAAATATTTCAATTTGAAATATATATATATTTATATATATACACAAGAAAATAATATAGTATTTTCAATGAAAATACAGGTTATAAAACTTCTGGAGTACAGGAAGACTTTTGGGTGTAATAAATACAGTTTTATGTTCCAAGAGGTTTTATTTTCCTTACTTGGCTAGGTGAAGGAGGCTAAAAAAGAGACTGCCAAACAATTTCTACAGTTTCAGTTAAGCACAGGCAAACTTTAACAAAGGTATGAATACATTGGGATTTTATTATTTCTATGTGTCTGAAAGGTTTCTGCCTTGCAATCAATTCAAATAAGCACGCTATTGCAATCCAGAGAGAGTAACAAGCAGCCTGAAAAGTCACTGAAGTACAAATAGTGCGGTTTTTTTTCCTAGCACATGTTTTTCACTTGACAGTAACAAATCCATGAGAGAACTGTTTCCTTTGAATTGCTGGACTGCTGAGAACCAAATTTGACCAATCAGTTATACTAACCAACGCAAGGGAGAAGCAGCAGCAGCAGCAATCTGTGCTTCATAAAGGAATCTGTAATGAGGGCAAAAGATTTTGTTTCATACAATCAAGGCAGCATGTTCTTGGGAATAAGACCTCTCGCTTGCTTGCTAGCAAGGAATAGAATAGCTGGGAATATGCACAAAAGAAAGACTATAAATTTCATCATGATAATGTGTCTGCAGTGCAGAGAATAGCAGGTCAGCTATTCATCTGTAAAGGAGCCATGTAGTTTAGCTACGTACATGTTATAGAAAATAAAGGGAATTAGACGTAAACAAAGAAATGAATGAAATAGTAAATGAAGAAAAGCTTGAGTGGACCCCCTTTTTGTAGTGGTGGTCTATTGAACTCAGGTTTGAGTTACAATTTCTTGCCAGGTGAATGGTGGTAGTATCAGCTCTCAGACAATAACTACCAATTTTGACTCTCTTGAAAACTTAATTCCTTTTTTATTAGCAACAACGCAAATTCTAAGCATTTGGAAGTATCAATTGACCCATAAAGGCTTATAAACCTAGGGCAGATGTGGACAGAAAAAATTGTTGCTCAAAAAAGGCAATGGAGTCTTGTGTGTGGCTGTTTTCCTTACCAATGACTGCCATTTTATTGCAAGAAAATTTGTGAAAATGCTGGGTTTAGTGCATTTGCCCTGACTATGTGTGAAAATTGTCTATTTTAGTGAAGGATTTCATTATTCTAGTGAAGGATTTCATAATTCTGGGGAAGGATTATGGTCAGAGTGACTCCCATAGTTGCCTTGATAAGGGTTTGAGCACTTCCTTTGGTTTTTGCTTGACTCTGACCAGAGACTGTGCAGCTTTGTTTAGCAGAAGCGTGTGCTGTCAAGGTCAGCTTGTCACCAGCCTGCATGGATGGAACCTCACAGCCTGTAAGAGGTAGTAGAAAGTGTCATTTCTGTCTGAAATCTAGTGTTAATGAGGAGTCGCAAGTACCTCACAGGTTAATAATGCTCGGAGAGTTTCAAGTCAAAGGAATACTCTATAGCTGTGAGTGTGTCCAAGTGTTTCCTTTTCCTGAGTAATTTTTCATCATAAACATTTTTCTGGTCCTTGTTTTCTACAGCATTGAGCTGAATTTAAAG